>NC_084589.1:52431445-52448945 GCF_033807715.1 Cololabis saira
GCGCTGTTAATATGCCACCGTTAAGATCCCCAACCGGGGCTCAGTTTATCCAAATAACGCCTGTTAAGAAATTTGACTCGATGTTTTCGGAGATGAGAAGAGCCCCCGGCCCCGGGGAGCAGCAGCAGCTGTTACCATGGTAACAGCAGCAGCAGCTCACAGCCCGAGATCAGACGTGTCCGCCGGGTCAACCTGCTCCGTCGCCCCGAGAGAGAAACCTGCAGCTCTGTTGAGAATTACGCTGGCTGAAATAAATAATTTAGGAAGATAAATGTTGGTTTAATAGATGAAATCTAACAGTTGTAGCTACGCCTATTAAGAAATTTGCTCCGAAAATTTTGAGATTTCTGCCCGCCGGCTCCGGAACTTATGGGTCTGCGTTAAATTGACGCAGAGCTACGGCGTAGGTTACGGCGTACGGCGCGCATCGCCGCATAACCTACGCTGTAGGCTCTACGTCAATTTAACACGGAACCATAAAACGGCTCCGCTATCTTCACTTCAGCTTTATCTGAAAGTGTGTAAATTACCCAGATAACAGCTTTGTGGTTTCTGAAAACTATTATATCAGAAACATCCAAAACAAATCTGACGAGTCACAGGATTATTTCTCTCTATTTCTCACAAAAAAATGCTTGCTCCCTCGGTCACAATCTGAGACGAGTCTGCAAATGATGTTTGCCCTCGGTCGGCGAGTCAAATCGACGCAGAGCCTACGGCGTAGGCTACGTAAGCTACGCCGTAGGCTACGTAGCCTACGGCGTAACCTAACAGCCTTTACTCCGGCGCGATTCTTAGCGAACAACGGACAAAAAAAGTTATTATGTACATTCACTGAGTGAATATTATGAAAGTAAAATATATATTTCTCGCTAGAAATGTAATCAAAACGCATTTTATGCAGAAACTAACTCAAAATATTGATTTATTCACTAAGAAATGTCCGCCACGTTTTTTTTTTTTGATTCAGTCCGCAAATGACGACGAAAAGCATTCTGGAAAATTTTCATACCCCCTCGCTCACCAAGTCAGCATGTGAAATCCCTCGCTGTGAAGGGGCTATTCTCAGCCCCTCGCCCTCGTTATGCCCCCTCCCCCTTGGTGAAAAGAGGAATTGGGACACGACTACCCTCACGGGAACGCGCAAAATTTAGGGTTAGTGAAGAAAACGAGGGCGAGGGGGAGAATTGGGACGGGGCCAAAAACTGGTCTAAAACTAGTCCAACACCAGAGTAAAACTAATCTAAAACTAGCATTTCTTCTGGTGATGGTTCATCATAAAATGTACAAAGAACCCTGAGGAAATACTGAGGAACTACTGAGGAACTACTGAGGAACTACTGAGGAACTCCAAGGTGTTCAGCAATAAACTATTCTGTCCACAGATACTCAGATCTAATCAACTCCGACTCCCATGATGCTTTGCTTCAGTACAACGTGATTCACACCATGAATAACTTTACAGAAGGAGATAAAGAGAGCAGCAATGTTCATTGTTGGTCTGCAGTTTCTGTAAAATCCTTTATTTCCACCAGACGACATCCAGCTAGATAAAGAAACGTGCAGTTCCTTTACCGACCACTAGGGACCCACGGGAAGGTTCTGGAAGGTTCTAGGTTGGTTGTGGTGGAAACAGGAAGTAAACGTGGTGGAAACGGGAAATAATCTTGGTGGAAACGGGAAGTAACCGTGGTGGAAACAGGAAATAATCTTGGTGGAAACAGGAAGTAAACGTGGTGGAAACGGGAAATAATCTTGGTGGAAACGGGAAGTAACCGTGGTGGAAACAGGAAGTAAACTTGGTGGAAACAGGAAATAATCTTGGTGGAAATGGGAAGTAACCGTGGTGGAAACAGGAAGTAAGCATGGTGGAAACGGGAAGTAACTGTGGTGGAAACGGGAAGTAACCGTGGTGGAAACAGGAAGTAAGCATGGTGGAAACAGGAAGTAAGCGTGGTGGAAACAGGAAGTAAGCGTGGTGGAAACAGGAAATAAACTTGGTGGAAACGGGAAGTAACCGTGGTGGAAACAGGAAGTAAACTTGGTGGAAATAGGAAGTAAACTTGGTGGAAACAGGAAATAATCTTGGTGGAAACGGGAAGTAACCGTGGTGGAAACAGGAAGTAAACTTGGTGGAAACAGGAAATAAGCGTGGTGGAAACAGGAAGTAACTGTGGTGGAAAAAAGGAAGTAACTGTGGTGGAAACAGGAAGTAACCGTGGTGGAAACAGGACGTTTTTTTCCGTTTTCACCACGGTTACGGTGGAAACGGGAAAAAAAACTTGGTGGAAACCGGTTCTGGGTTAGTCTTGAAGCTTCTCTGTTGGTCTTTATTGGTTCTGTGTTGGTTTTGAAGAGTTCTGTGTTGTTCAGACCCGTTTCTGTCCTCGTACCTGCTGGGAGTTCAGCAGAGCTGGTTGTTCAGCAGCTAAAAGCTAATGGAGCAGAGACAGGAAGCTGAAATCTGATCTGGCTGCTGCTGTTGAAGGGTTTATGATGTGCTGCCTTCATCATCCTCCTCCTCCTCCTCATGAAGATTATCTCTGATGGATCTCGTTACCTCCCCTCCTCCGTCTCACTCCCTCCTCCGTTTTCCCTGAGAATAAATATCTGGTCCAGATGAAGATTCACGGCTGAACGGAGCCAGAGAAAGTCCTGATTCGTCCCAACAGAACCAGGATTCATGGATTCATTAGTTCATTCACCTTTCTCGGTCTGGATGTTATTTGTATTTTGGAAACTTATTTTTTTTGTGTCATGTTTTCTTTGAACAGTGTATTCGTTTCCTTGTTGTCATTTTTATTTTATTTTTAATTTTGTAAAAAGCTATTTTGATGTTTGTCTTATTTTTATTCTTTTTTTGTGACGTGATGACCAAAATAAACTGAAAACTGAAACCGAGACAGAAATCAGCCCCGTGAGAGCGACAGAGCGACGGCTCGGCTCCATCGGACCTGGAGGTTTTATTATCAGGATTATTTCCTGTTTATTTTCACAAAACACTGACCTGTTAGTGGTTTAAAGGAGAGAAAGAATAATAAAGTTATAATAAGTTTGATGAAGAAATATCATGATAATTGTTAAGTTAGGTGGGTTTTCTTTTCTTTCTCTTTCTTTTTTTAGCACTATTGTCATATTGTTTTTCTTTGAATCAAAAAATAATACATTATCTGTGTTTATCTGTGTTTAACGACATATATTTTGTTATTTTATAACTTTGTTGTGCAAAGTAATTTTGTTTTGTTTTTGTTTTTTAATTCCGTTTATTGGAAAGTGTTTTTTTTTCTCAAATCGCGTAATTTGTAATTTGTAATTTGTTTTTTTATTATTAGATTAATTGAAATTTGATTTCTCAGGAAAAGGGGATAGATTAAATAATCTTTCTGTTCCCTTTCATTCAAGGAAAGAAATTTGTTGTAATTATATTGAACTTTTTTAAGGAATGAAATAAAGAATGTAAAGGATAAACCGAACAAGTCCCAGGATTGAGCCCTGAGGAACACCTAGCCCTGACTCTGGTTCTGGTTCTGGTTCTGGTGTGATTCTGGCTTCAGAACCGGTTACATGTGTGCAGAAGAAGAACACCGAGCTACTTCTTCGTCTTGCAGGATGTTTTTAAGGACCAGAGACGCTGACAAACTCGTTTTTTCAGACGCGAGGCGTGTAGCACCCTATAATGTAATAATTTCCTGAAAATGTAATACAATTTGCACTTAACTCAATCAAAAATGTAATAAAATCCAATAATGTAATAGCTTGACCAATAATGTAATAAAATATCCTGACTGATATCGTAATAACATTTTTACCAATAATGTAATACATTATTGGGAATTTATTACATTTTCAGTTGGGTCTTTTTTTTTTCCCAAAACTGATAATGTAATACTTGACAAATAATGTAATATATATGTTCATTTTCAGTCCAGAGTTCTACATTTTGTGTTTAAAGTATCTAAGAATGTTTTATACGCTGGATTTGAAACACCAGAATGATTATTAGGTTAAATTACAGACTTTGAGTTCCATGTAATAAATTAACAATAACATAATAAGGTATTACATTATTGGTAAAAATGTTATTACAATATCCGTCAGGATATTTTATTACATTATTGGTGAAGTTATTACATTATTGGGTTTTATTACATTTTCGATTGAGTTAAGTGCAAATTTTATTACATTTTCAGGCGTTATTACATTTTCAGGAAATTATTACATTATAGAAAATTATTACATTATAGGGTGCTACAAGGCAGCACCACTGACCGTGGAAGGTCCGGTTCCACATCCTCCGGGTCACGTCCTCCACTCGGGGCCGTTCCCCCGACGGCGTCAGCGTCTCGTTCAGCGTGTGCAGGTAAAGCATCAGGCCGTCGTAGAAACCTCCGGCGATGATGTTCATCTGAAACACGAGAGGCAGGAACTCAGAACCCGGAAATGACTCGGAAAACTGTCAGCTCCTTTAAATCAGGATAAAAACATTACTGTTTACTGAAGCCTAAATTAAATACCGTATTGGCCCAAATATAAGACGGTGTTTTTTGCATTGAAATAAGACTGAAAAAGTGGGGGTCTTCTTACATTCGGGGTCTAGACGTTATGCCCATTCACAACGCTAGATGGCTCCAGATATCTTTAAAGCGAATGCTGAACTAAACTCCCCAGGACAAAGCCAACCCCTGTCACGAAGAAGAAAAATAAAAAATAGCGCTAAGAAAGAAAAGAAAATAAGAGAAGAGATAACAGAAGATGGAGAAACGAGAAAAGTGGGTGGAAGATCGGCAGGTGAACCGGCAGCTGAGGAGAAGTTATGATGCAAACTTCAAGATGATGCTTGGAATGAGGCAAAATAACATGATTTTTCTCTCCAATATATTGTTATAATCATTTGTTTCAGATGTACTGTAATTATTTTCGGTATAAAAATTGAATTTGGTGTTCAAAAAGTCTTTTTTCAAACTTGAGTCTTGAAAAAGAGGGTCGTCTTATAATCAGGGTCGTCTTATATTCGGGACAATATGGTACTTACCTTACCTGTACTCTACTGCCCTTTTTAACACTTTGTGATTTTTATTATTTTACCTCTTTTATCATCATTTTATTTCATTTTATTTGTTATTTAAGCGTACTCTTAAATTAAATACTTTTTGAAACCCGCGCAAAGTTATGGATAAGCCCTGAATGCAGGTATTGTGACGTAGAATTGTCAAATTGGTTTAATTCACCGCAGGAATCGGCACAGATTACTTTTGTAATCCTGTATTTGACCCGGTCTTTGTACGTTTTGACCGTATAGAAACATAATTCTTGCCGTTGTAAGAATGAGATGAACCTGCTGGATCTACTGCCCTTACTGTTTAACAACTTGTGCTTTTTAATATTTTACCTCCTTTCTTATCATTTTATTTCATTTTTATTTGTTATTTATGTTTTAATTGTGTCTTGTTGCTTTTAATGTTGATGTAAAACACTTTGTGTTGACTTGTGCTGTATGAATAAACTTGACTTGCCTAACGACGTTAGGATGGATGGGCGGTTACCACGGTAACGGAGGTGGCTGTGTCTAAATACAATATCATTAAATACAGAAATAGAAACAGAAAAAACCCAGATCAATAAAACCCTCTAAGGGTCGGCATGACGACCAAACGTCGGACCGACTTTGCCATCGATGCTGAATTGAAGCCGGTGAGTTTAGTTACCAGAGGGTAGGGCTGGGCGATTTTGGACAAAAATAAAATCCCGATTTTTTTCTCTGAAACCCCGATTTTCGATTTAGATTTTTTTGGTAAAACTACAAAAGACAATGGAATAAATTGTTTCAAACATTTTATCTTTATTTTTAAAGAAAAATAGCAAACAAATGTCCCTATTGGGAATGAAGTGCAATTGAAAGATCCTGTAAATCCTCCTTGAGTTTAGTAAAGTGACAACATTTACCATTTTCTTGACCAAACAAAGACTAGACGGGCTCTGTCTGTAATGCAGCTGCAAAAAAGGAACATCCATTTTCCGATTTTCTTTTTTTAACATTGATTTTGATTAATACATCCGATTTAGATTTAAAATCGATTAATCGCACAGCCCTACCAGAGGGGTCATGTGACCTGAGCAGCTGGTCACATGACCCTCCCCATCATCACGGACCAGTCTGGTCTTCAGGGACCCAGATCTTCCTCATGATGAGTTTGAGGCTCTGCTTCCCGTCAGGATCCTGTTACCGTATGTGTGTGTGTGTGTGTGTGTGTGTGTGTGTGTGTGTGTGTGTGTGTGTGTGTGTGTGTGTGCTAACCACATTAACTTCCCCCAGCTAACCAGTTTATCCTCCATCTCCGGCCACGTTTCCACGTAGCAAAAACAGTGGTGTTTTCCTGCGTTTTGTTCGTTCGTTTACACGAAAACGAAGCTCAAAGTCTCCAAAAACCATCATTTCTGAAAACTCCAGCCAAAGTGGAGATTTGTAAAACCTCCGTCTTCACGTTTGCTTGTAAACGGAGAGAAACGGACATTTAGGCTTCAGAACGTCACATTATGCAAACCATCTACAGGTTCAAAAGCAAATACAAAGAAAAGATTTTTGCCAAATACAGAGAAGAGGAGACATGAGGTATTGATTGTGTTGGGGTATCATAACTATGAAATAATGACTATGACATTATAGTCAGTACTCGAGTTGTAAAAAAAAATCAGCGGGGATGGTGGATTTTATCATATGGGGACAGATAATTTGTGCTGATTACAAATAATATAATATATTACAAATAATAGCAGTGACCAAAACAGCTGCAGAAATACTGCAGGAATGACATAGCAGCAGTTAAATGCAGCCTTCTGTAAGCTTTAAATATCCACTGGGCTTACATCAAATACATCAAAACACAACAATAAAAAACACTTTTCTGAACTTATCAATATGACTCTGTCCTTCACAGGATAAGTAAAATGGATCACTGCAAACACTCACAATCTTAACAAGAATATTTGTCTTATTTCTAGTTAAAATGTCTCATTTTAGTAAAAAAAATCTCATTACACTTAAAACAAGACTCATCACTGGAAAAAAACAACAATTTTCACCTGTTTCAAGTAGATTTTCACTTGAAATAAGTAGGAAAATCTGCCAGTGGGACAAGATTTTTTTGCCTGTAATGAGAAGATAAATCTTGTTCCACTGACAGATTTTTCTACTTGTTTCAGGTGAAAATTTACTTGAAACAGGTGAAAATTGTCAAATAAGTTATTTTTCTGGTGTTATTTTTCTGGTGATGACTCTAAATGTTGAAATAGCAGTAAAACCACATTCATTGATGAAATGACATAAGGGATGGAAAGGAGGGATGGCAGTTTTACAGGGGGATGATTTGGACCGTTTTTATTTCAGGGGGGATGATTTGGACCGTTTTTATTTCAGGGGGGGTGATTTGGACCGTTTTTATTTCATCAGATGATTTGGACCGTTTTTATTTCAGGGGGGATGATTTGGACCGTTTTTATTTCAGGGGGGATGATTTGGACCGTTTTTATTTCAGGGGGGATGATTTGGACCGTTTTTATTTCAGGGGGGGATGCCATCCTCCCTCAACTCCAGTACTGATTATATATGTCCAAAAATTCCTGATCTGATCTTCTGCCGCTGAGATTCCACCAGTTCTTCTCTTAACGAGCCTCGTTATCGTAACGGGGATTCAGGGTTTGATTCATGAGTAACTGTATAAATAGAGTGGGTTTTAGTTTATATTGGTGAGAGATTTGTAGATTTCTACATTCTTTATCTCCATTTCTCTGTTCTCATGTAGTAAAACTCCACTAGTGAAAACAGATTCCTGAAGGCGGGCCGAGTGCAAACAGCAGAGATGTGGGGGAGCGTTTGACCCCTGACCTTATCAGGGAGATAACCGTCTCCATGACGACCACACTTCCTCCCCACAACAACAACACAAACCTCCTCTGGTCCGTCCCTCGGTTACCACGGTAACGCTGCAGATAACGGGCCGGATCGTGTTTCTGGCTCGGAGATCAGGAGGTTCTGGAGGCCGAGCACGAGTCTAAGGTTTATAGTTTATAGTTTTTATAGTTTTATCTGGATCCCTACACAGCTATTCTTCCTGGGATCTGACACATAACACACAGAACATTACAAGAAAAAAATTAAAAGCAAACCTAAAGAGGTAGCATATAAAAAAAAGGAAAGGAAAAACAGAGAATAAAGAAAAAAATAAAAAGTCACATACACATATGACGGAAGAGTATCAGGGCCATGCAGGAAAAAAAATATTTGAGAGGGGAAGATGTTTTTTTATTGTGGACTTCGAGAAAAAGTCGAAAAGTCGAGAAAAAGGCAAAATTTCGACTTTATTCACGGAATTTTTTCTTTTTTCTCAACCTTGGTACCCTTCTGCCCCTGGTACCTGCTGCCCCTGGTACCTGCTGCCTCTGGTACCTGCTGCCCCTGGTACCTGCTGCCCCTTGTTACCCTGCTGCCCCCGTTATCCTGCTGCCCCTGGTACCTGCTGCCCCTGGTACCTGCTGCCCCTGTTACCCTGCTGCCCCCGTTACCCTGCTGCCCCTGTTCTCCTGCTGCCCCTGGTACCTGCTGCCCCTGGTACCTGCTGCCCCCGTTACCCTGCTGCCCCTGGTACCTGCTGCCCCCGTTACCTGCTGCCCCCGTTACCCTGCTGCCCCTGGTACCTGCTGCCCCTGGTACCTGCTGCCCCCATTACCCTGCTGCCCCAGGTACCTGCTGCCCCCGTTACCTGCTGCCCCCGGTACCCTGCTGCCCCTGGTACCTGCTGGCCCTGGTACCTGCTGCCCCCGTTATCCTGCTGCCCCTGGTACCTGCTGCCCCTGGTACCTGCTGCCCCTGTTACCCTGCTGCCCCCGTTACCCTGCTGCCCCTGTTCTCCTGCTGCCCCTGGTACCTGCTGCCCCTGGTACCTGCTGCCCCCGTTACCCTGCTGCCCCTGGTACCTGCTGCCCCCGTTACCTGCTGCCCCCGTTACCCTGCTGCCCCTGGTACCTGCTGCCCCTGGTACCTGCTGCCCCCATTACCCTGCTGCCCCAGGTACCTGCTGCCCCCGTTACCTGCTGCCCCCGGTACCCTGCTGCCCCTGGTACCTGCTGGCCCTGGTACCTGCTGCCCCTGTTCTCCTGCTGCTCCTGGTACCTGCTGCCCCTGGTACCTGCTGCCCCTGGTACCTGCTGCCCCTGTTACCTGCTGCCCCTGGTACCCTGCTGGCCCTGGTACCCTGCTGGCCCTGGTACCTGCTGCCCCTGGTACCTGCTGGCCCTGGTACCCTGCTGCCCCTGGTACCTGCTGCCCCTGGTACCCTGCTGCCCCTGGTACCTGCTGCCCCCGTTACCCTGCTGCCCCTGGTACCCTGCTGCCCCCGTTACCCTGCTGCCCTTGTTACCCTGCTGCCCCTGGTACCTGCTGCCCCTCGTACCTGCTGCCCCAGGTACCCTGCTGCCCCAGGTACCCTGCTGCCCCTGGTACCTGCTGCCCCTGGTACCTGCTGCCCCTGGTACCTGCTGCCCCTGGTACCTGCTGCCCCCGTTACCCTGCTGCCCCTGGTACCTGCTGCCCCTGGTACCTGCTGCCCCTGGTACCTGCTGCCCCTGGTACCTGCTGCCCCTGGTACCTGCTGCCCCCGGTACCTGCTGGCCCTGGTACCCTGCTGCCCCTGTTATCCTGCTGCCCCTGGTACCTGCTGCCCCTGTTATCCTGCTGCCCCTGGTACCTGCTGCCCCTGGTACCTGCTGCCCTTATTACCCTGCTGCCCCTGGTACCCTGCTGCCCCTGTTATCCTGCTGCCCCTGTTATCCTGCTGCCCCTGGTACCTGCTGCCCCTGTTATCCTGCTGCCCCTTGTTACCCTGCTGCCCCTGGTACCTGCTGCCCCTGGTACCTGCTGCCCCTGGTACCTGCTGCCCCTGGTACCTGCTGCCCCTGGTACCTGCTGGCCTTGTTACCCTGCTGCCCCCGTTACCCTGCTGCCCCTGGTACCTGCTGCCCCTGGTACCTGCTGCCCCTGGTACCCTGCTGCCCCTGTTACCCTGCTGCCCTCATTACCCTGCTGGCCCTGGTACCTGCTGCCCCTGTTATCCTGCTGCCCCTTGTTACCCTGCTGCCCCTGGTACCTGCTGCCCCTGTTCTCCTGCTGCCCCTGGTACCTGCTGCCCCCGTTACCCTGCTGCCCCTGGTACCTGCTGCCCCTGTTCTCCTGCTGCCCCTGGTACCTGCTGCCCCTGGTACCCTGCTGCCCCTGGTACCTGCTGTCCCTGTTACCTGCTGCCCCTGTTACCCTGCTGCCCCTGGTACCTGCTGCCCCTGGTACCTGCTGCCCCTGTTACCCTGCTGCCCCTGGTACCCTGCTGCCCCTGGTACCTGCTGTCCCTGTTACCCTGCTGCCCCTGGTACCTGCTGCCCCTGGTACCTGCTGCCCCTGTTACCTGCTGCCCCCGTTACCCTGCTGCCCCTGTTACCCTGCCGGAGAAGGGGGAAACCAGCCGAGCCAGTCAACGGGGTTTACCACTCGCAGGACAGACCTCCACCTTGGCCCCCCATCAACCTCTTACGACGTGGACCTGACTCTTCTCGACTGCTGACCCCGGTATCCTGTATCCCTTTGGGTGACAAAATCCGTCCTAAGTCTATCTGGACTCCTGTCATGGTGGTCTCCGGTGGAATCCACGGCACAGCAGCAACAACTCACCTTAGATCTTAGAGCGTGCCATAGAACAAGACTTTCACATGTTTGTGCGTACTGAGTGTTTAAATTCAGACGTAACTTTGACGTCTATCGAGGAAATATCAAATATCTCGACTTGTTGGAGCCATTTTCCACCCCAGACTAGACCGAACAAACAAGAATCTGACCCAGTCGGACCAAAACCCGAATAAAAACATAACATAACATAATAGCGCCCGTGAGGACGGAACCAGGAGAGCAGGAAGACACTGACCAGAGAGTCGTCCAGGCTGAAGTTGAACATGTTCCTGGCGTCGGCCCGCAGGTTCCCGACAAAGTCCTGGTACTCAGGGTTCTGCGGCTCGCGGTACGTCACGATCTTCACGCTCTGGACACAGGAGGAGACGGGGGATTGGGTCCGGCCCCAGGACCAGAACCACCGGGAGGAGACGGGGTTTGGATCCGGGCCCAGAACCAGAACCAGCGGGACCGGAGGGCTCGTACCTGGAAGGCCTCCTTGGCCACGGCGTCATCCTCGTCCCCGCGGTACCAGGGGGTCCGGCGCGCCGAGCGCAGGCTGTCGGCGAACAGGTCGATGTACAGGAAGACGAAGTCCTGGTGCGGCAGGTCGGCCCGCCAGAACTGGACCATCAGCTTCCTGAAGACGTCCGGGGAGCAGCACACGAACATCACTGGAGACGAGGAGACAAGGAGACAAGGAGAGGAGGGGACAGGACTTAGAGACGGACGCTTAGGCTGGATTATGGTTCTGCGTTAAATCGACACCCAGCGTGCGCCACAAGTTGCGGCGCAATGAGCACCCCACGGCGCACGCCACACCGTGCCTGACCTGCACCTCCCAAAGATTGTAACTACGCGTCGAGAGCCAACGCAGACCGAGAGGGCTGTGATTGGTTCTCTTGGAAGCAACGCATTTCTGGTTCCGGTTCATGAAGCAGTCGTGAACTTTCAGCGCTCTTTTCTTCGTGTGTGTGTGATTTTTTTTTGTTTTGTAGTTGTCCTTATCTCTTTGATTCACTGTTACCGGAAAAGTCGGATAAACCATTCAGGAAAAGATTGCACCCTCCTAGCGCTCGCTACTGTACGGCGGCGAAATGGAGTGACGGAGAAGTCCGGAGGATTCATAACAGTGTCACGGCAGCAGCGTAGGTTCTGCATTGGTTTAACACAGAACCTTAATTCATGCTTTAGGCTGGTCTCCAGCGGTGCCAGGGGTATCAGGGGTGCCAGGGGTACCAGGGGTACCAGGGGTACCAGGGGTACCAGGATACCAGGGGTACCAGGATACCAGGGGTACCAGGGGTGCCAGGGGTACCAGCAGTTCCCCCTGAAGCCCTGACCCGCTTCACCCACTACCACACTGTTGTCGGTCGGCGCCGGCCCAACAACCTCGCGACTGATCACCGTCAACCATGACGACAAAGAACTCCGGTTAGACCTCTTACTGGTGTCTATACTGGTACTGGTCTGTACTGGTCTGGTCCAGTAAGGGTCTGCTATGGTGTCCCGCAGGGTTCAGTACTAGGGTCTTGAGAAGTATAATCCAGAACCAGCATCAATGTTCATTGCTATGCTGATGATACACAGCTGTATTTGTCTAGTCCAGTCGGCAACCCAAAATGTTTTAGAGCCATATTGGACCAAAAACACAAAAAACAAATATGTCTGGAGCCGCAAAAGATGAAAAGTCTTGTATCAGCCTTAGAATGAAGAAACACATGTTGCATGTTTCTATATTAGTTATAACTGGGTACTGGGCTGCTAATGTAGCTGCAAATGTAGCTGCTAATGTAGCTGCAAATGTAGCTGCTAATGTAGCTGCTAATGTCTTTCCACATGACTGTTTTTGTTATTGGACTTCTTGCTACAGAGCAAACATTCAGGCAATGAATGCAAATGATTCGCTCCAAGAAACGTTGAATCCTCTTTTCTCTTGAGTTATTTTTCTCTTTTTCCTTCTGGAAACAACAATCTCTTCGGCCGGTTTGTTTCCAACAGCTCCTGCCTGGCGCCGCCCTGCTGGTGGAAACGCACAATTTAAATGACATATTTTGATCAACTAACATGACTAAGCATAAATTACATTGCAAAAATTGCAATTGCAAAAATATATAAAAAAATATTAGTTATATATTATAAATAATAGAAACGTGTGTCGGAACCAGCTCCGCGGAGAAAGTGGACCATGAAACCGCTGAAGGATTGATCCTGAAATACGTATGAGAACAAATCTCTGATCTGTGTTTTACACACACACACACACACACACACACACACACACACACACACACACACACACACACACACAGGTCCAATCACAGCAGCTTCAGTCTCATCAGGTTAAACTTTAACATTTAAGCTGCAGATCTTTATTTAGATGACGGAGCTTTTCTGTTTCACCTGGTTCTGGTTCTGGTTCTACTGGACCTCATACTGGTTCTACTGGACCTCATACTGGTTCTACTGGACCCCATACTGGTTCTACTGGACCCCATACTGGTTCTACTGGTTCTACTGGACCCCATACTGGTTCTACTGGACCCCATACTGGTTCTACTGGACCCCATACTGGTTCTACTGGTTCTACTGGACCCCATACTGGTTCTACTGGACCCCATACTGGTTCTACTGGACCCCATACTGGTTCTACTGGACCCGAACCTGGTCCAAGTCCAGACCTGAACTTCCGGAGACGGTTGTCCCGGCAACCGTTTGTTCTCCAGTAGCTCCAGGTCGCGGGTTGAAAACCTGCCGGTAAAGACGGACGTCCGGACCTGCCGGGCCCGCGTTGCCGTGGAGACGCTGCTGGGACGGCGTTGCCATGGAAACGCTCCTCCTCCAGGAGGACCGGCTGTTTCCTGCTGCTCATGAATATTTGATGGAGGTTCTGGTTCTGCTGACGGGGACGACCCGGTTCACCTTCAGCCCCGACGGTGGAGAACCTGATCCTCCTGGATCAGGTGGCCCCCCAGGGAGACCGGGAGGACCGGGTCGGACCGCTGGTCTGGTCCAACAGAACCTCTCCACGTATTAATCTTGTTCCACTGGCAGATTTTCTACTTATTTTAAGAGAAAATCTACTTGAAACAGGTGAAAGTTGTTGTTTTTTCCAGTGATGAGTCTTGTTTTAAGTGTAATGAGATTTTTTTGACTAAAATGAGTCATTTTAACTAGAAATAAGACTTAAGATTTAGAGTTTTTGCAGTGTGTTCCTGGTTTCAGGTCATCGTGTTTGATTAACGAGTCTCCAGATAAAATTAGCCGGAGTTTGTTTGGCAGGAAATGCCTCGAGATCAGATACCGGCGCCGACCCGGTTAATGAATGACCTGCTGGTCCTGAGACCCGGTCCTGAGACCCCGGTCCTGAGACCCCGGTCCTGAGACCCCGGTCCTGAGATCCCGGTCCTGGTTCTGGTCCTGAGACCCGGTCCCGGTCCTGAGACCCTGGTCCTGGTCCCGGTCCTGAGACCTGGTCCTGAGACCTGGTCCTGGTCCTGGTCCTGGTCCTGAGACCCCGGTCCTGAGACCTGGTCCTGGTCCCGGTCCTGAGACCTGGTCCTGAGACCTGGTCCTGGTCCTGAGACCCCGGTCCTGGTCCTGGTCCTGGTTCTGGTCCTGAGACCCCGGTCCTGAGACCCCGGTCCTGGTTCTGGTCCTGAGACCTAGTCCTGGTCCTGGTCCTGAGACCTGGTCCTGGTCCTGGTCCTGGTCCCGGTCCTGAGACCCGGTCCTGAGACCCCGGTCCTGGTGTTGGTCCTGGTCCTGATAGTTTATGGTTCAGTAGTTTTTATGACGCTATAAAAGTCTCTGTTTGAAGAGCTTCACGTGGGAAACTCACCGTTAAACTGCAGCTTTTCAGGAACTGACTCCTTCACAACAACCGGGTCCAGAACCGTCTGTTCTGGTCCAGAACCGCTCAGACCTCTGAACGGGTCCAGAACCATCGGAACCAGATCAACCAACCAGACCCATAACCCATAATCATAAAAATAATGATAATAACAACAATAATACTAAAAATAACTATAATAATAATAATAATTAAAGCTGCAAGCAGCGATGAACGGGCCCTCGCGCTTGCAATTATAACCAATTATGGTCAAGGACTCAAAACTAAGTCCGATGACACCAACATGACTCTTTATGTCAAACCATTCAAAAGTTATGGCAGAGAAAAGTTTTCTAGGGGGCGCTGTTGAGCCGTTAGGCCACGCCCATTAATGCAAACCATTAAATATCACATTTTTCACCAGGCCTGGCTTGGTGCAAAATTTGGTGACTTTTGGGGCACGTTTAGGGGGAAAAAAGGCCCTAATTTGGTCAGAAGGAAAATAATAATAAGAAGAATTCCTACAGATACAATAGGGCCTTCGCACTGTCAGTGCTCAGGACCTAACAATAATAATAATAATAATAATAATAATAATAATAATAATAATAATAATAATAATAATAATAATAATAATATTATTATTATTATTATTATTATTATTATTATTATAGACCCCCCCCGCCCCCCCCGGCCCCCCCCAGGACTCACCGCAGCTGCTGCTCTGGATGTCGGCCATAATAATAATAATAATAATAATAATAATAATAATATTAATAATTATAATAATAATAGCCCCCCCAGCCCCAGCCCCGGCCCCCCCTCACTCACCGCGGCCGCTGCTCTGGATGTCGTTGAGGATCTGGGAGTAGTTGACGGGCGTCTCCTCGAAGACGCTGTCCTGCGTGCTGACGTTGGCCCCCCGCAGCTCCGTGTACAGCCCCTCCATGGCGAAGTAGCAGGGCCGGTCGTCCAGCTTGTTGTCGGAGAACATGAGCGTGACGTGGCGCAGCCAGCCGAAGCGCCGGCAGAGCCGCAGCGCGAAGCGGCCCAGCTTGCGGTGCGTGGGGCCCGTGTTGGTGATGAACGGGTAAACGCCGCCGTGGAAGGCAACGGCCGGGGCCCCCGCCGTGATCAGGGGCAGCCGCCAGTGGGTGGTGAACAGCCCCACCTGAATAATAATGGGAATAATAATAATAATAATAATAATAATAATAATAATAACCCCCAGTGGGTGGTGAACAGCCCCACCTGGAACAGTCACGGGACAATAATAATAATAACTAGAAAATTTCCTCGCAGAAATTTCGAGAGTGCCAAGGCGGGCTGCTGCCCATTTGTGTACATTGCTGCATTTTTCAGCAATAAAGGTGAAGGACTAAAAACTAAGTCCGATGACACCACCCACGACTCTCTATGTCAAACCATTCAAAAGTTATCGGAATATCACATATCGGCCAATCAGAAGAAGGGGCGGGGCTAATTTGCACCAATGAAGGTCAAGGATTCAATACCGAGTCCGATGACACCACCCACGACTCTCTATGTCAAACCATTCAAAAGTTATTGCAGAAAATTGGGATCGAAGAAAGGATCAGAAAAAGGGACGGGGCTAATTTGCACCAATCATAGTCAAGGACTCAATACTGAGTCCAATGACACCACCCAGGACTCTATGTGAAACCGTTCAAAAGTTATAACATTTACTCTGGGTTAGTGTGTGTGTGTCTGTGTGCGTGTGTCTGTGTGCGTGTGTGTGTGTGTGTGTGTGTGTGTGTGTGTGTGTGTGTGTGTGTGTGTGTGTGTGTGTGTGTAAGGGGGGTATTTAATATATATAAAATATAATAATAATAATAATAATAATAATAATATATATATATATATATATATATATATATATATATATATATATATATATATATATATATATATACCATGAACTGGTTCCCAGCAGGCCTGGGGATCATCTAAGGTCCAAACGTCAGGGTTCAGATTTCTCCATTTTCCAGGTTAAAGTATATGAAGTCTGTACTGACTCAGTCATGTGACCAGTTCTGACTCAGTCATGTGACCAGTTCTGGCTTAGGCAATGACTCAGCAGCTGAGCTCTGGTTGCTAGGGGCAACAAGAACCTCGACATGAGGAAGGTTCCGGGTTGGCTGTGAGAAAACCCCAGATTTTGCCTTGTGACAAGTTCTCAAATAACTCAGATTTGTGAGAAAACCATAGCGCCTAGCAGAAAAACAAAGACATTGTGAGAGACACAGAACCAGGCAGATTCTGACAATCTTAATTTTATTCAGATATTCCTTAAAATGTTTGAGTAACGTCAGTGTGAAGTCCCATTTTATGAATCTCAACACCTATGTCTACATTCTGGCCAAAAATTATTATAGTCTAGCTTTTACAGTTTGGCCGTGAGCTCGAGTTACAATGACAGCCCCACTCTAGATTTGACAAAAAAGTGATTTCCAGTCCTCGCTTGAGTGCTCATATCTTGAAAAGTGTACATCTCAGGAAAAAACAGTTTCAGGTTTGGAGAGAAGAAGAGAAGTTTTCCTCCGTTTTGAAGTTTGAATGACATTTCTACGTGCAAGTATGAGAAAGTTAGGTGACTCAGAAAAAAGGTGAATTTTGGTGCTTTTTTTTTACTTTTTCCCGTCCGCTTTGAATGGGTTTTTTTGGCCGTTCTTTTGGGAATAACTTTGGGAAAAATGGGAATTTCAACACCAAAAGTCATAGCACACTATTCCCGATTGAGACACACGTTTTGATATATGATTCGCCAGAGGCACTCCTCCTCCATTACTATGGCATAGCTATGGAGGAGGCGTGCCTCTTGGCGCAGCCGTGGCACTAATTAAAGCTGCAAGCAACAACGAACGGGCCCTCATGTGTGCAATTTTCACCAATAAAGGTCAAGGACTCAAAACTAAGTCCGATGACACCACCATGACTCT
>NC_084589.1:52453945-52493945 GCF_033807715.1 Cololabis saira
TAATGCTTTACATTTAGCTGTTACATGATTGTTAGTGTCTGTAACTTCACCAAATCATCAATTCAGGCCTGACGGCTGCTGTTTGTTGTGAGTGCAGGTTCCACCAATCAGGACGCAGGGATTCCTCCAGGAACCGGTTCTAACCGGGTTTCTGTGTTTGATGTAAACGATGCTGGAGGACGCGGGTCTGGAGAAAAACTGAACCTGAACGGTACACTGCAAAAACTCTACATCTTACCAGGAATATTTGTCTTATTTCTAGTTAAAATGTCTAATTTTTAGTCATAAAATCTCATTCCACTTAAAACAAGAGTCATTACCAGAAAAATAACCTTTATCTTCTCATTACAAGCAAAAAAATCTTGTTCCACTGGCAGATTTTTCTACTTATTTTAAATAAATCTACTTGAAACAGGTGAAAATTGTTGTTTTTTCAAAAAAATTCAAAGTATAATATTCGAAATATTACGAGAATAAAGTCATAACAATATGAGAATAAAGTCGTAATATTACGAGAATAAAGTCGTAAAATTACGAGAATAAAGTCGTAAAATTACGAGAATAAAGTCGTAATATTACGAGAATAAAGTCGTAATATTACGAGAATAAAGTCAAAAGATTAAGTATTTTCTTATTTGTGAAACCGATACCAAAATATAACTTCACAAGATGCTCAATTCCTCATTTTAACACAGAGAGAAGAAGCTCTTCCTGTAAGAGTTCTTGTCACGGCTCAAAGAAAGAGGACCCAAATGCACAACACCAAACACAATCAGAGTCCAAGAGGCTTTAATCAGGGTCAAAGGCAGGCAGGGGTCAAAACCGGGTAGTCAGGCAGATCAGGCAAACAATCCAAGGAGGTAGGCAAAAATCCAAAAACCGGAATCAGGCAGGGTCGCAGACAGACAGGCAGGCAGAAAACTGATCAAAAAATCGGGAACGCTGGAAAGTGAGGCACAAACACTCGACAATCTGGCAAACTAGAAGGTGGAAATGGGCCGGTATATGAGGGGAACTGCTGATGAGGGAAACCAGGTGTGGAGCTGAGCTGGGGAAGCACAGGTGAAGGGAATGAGTGGATTTCTGGCTGATGAGGGTGGCAGGGTCTGGAATGACAGGAGAGTGAGTTAACAAGTAAAAAACATATCCAACTGAGAAACCATGACAGTTCTCATAAATTACCACTTTATTCTCGTAATATAACGACTTTATTCTCGTAATATTACGACTTCATTGTCATATTATTATGACTTTATTCTCCTAATTTCCTTTTTTTTTGTCTTAGTTTGGCCCTAATACTCGTCGTATTAACCAGACTAAAAACAGCGGTTAAAGGATGAAGAGCTGAGCTGTAAAAGTCTCTTACACTCACTAAAAACATGAAAACTGTCTGGCGAAGGTGAAAGAAGGGACGGGTTTGACGCAGCAGGATTACTGTAATAACTGAACGTGGAATTACTCTGTGGAACAGTTTGGAGCAGGAAATGAAACAAAATACTAACATAAATCTGTTTAAAGAGAGATAGAAAAAATTATTTATAAACAGGTTTATGGAAGAAGAAATGGGTCAACGAGGAGTGTGAGAAACAAATAAAATAGGTAAAAATGGTATATTATACTTGCTTAAGATATGTTTAGATGTTTATGTGGATATTTATGTAGTATATATTATATGTTGAGAGGGATAGTTATAATTATGTAATATATGTTATATATGTATTATGTATGTAGCATATATATATTTATAGGGATATTTATGTAGTTTATATAGTGTATATTTATATAAATGTATATAATATTTGTATTTTTCTATGTATTGATATAATATTTATGTCATATTTATATTTTCTATATACTTATATGGATAATTATGTAATAATAGGCATGTTAACATAGTATTTATATAGACTATATTTATATGGATATTGTGTAGATATAATAATAACAATAATGTAAATATAGAGTAATAAAGGGTTAGGAACAAAGAAAAAGTGTAAACTTCTTACCACTCCTATGTGCATAAAGATGTTACTGTTTATTTTTATTTTTTATATACATGTTCGAAATAAATTCATTCATTCAGAAATAAAAGCATTTGTGGCGACGGCACCGTGTAAAATCCTCCACCGTGTAAAATCCTCCACCGTGTAAAATCCTCCACCGTGTAAAATCCTCCAATGGGGGTTGCTGTTCTCCTCTTGAGGAGGTTTGTATAAAACTCTCCACTGTGGACCTTCATCTCCTCCCTGCATCTTACAAAGGATATGCACATTGCAAAAAAAGAGCAGTAAGGATAATAAATCATGCATGACTTTATTCTAGAAATTGTATTTCAAGAAGTACAATTTCGAGAAAAAAGTCGAAATGTTGAGAAAAAAGTCAAAATTTTGTGAATAAAGTTGAAATGTTGAGAAAAAAGGCGGAATTTTGACTTTATTCACAAAATGTCGAGTTTTTTCTCAAAATTGTATTTCAACATTAATCTCAACATTTCGACTTTTTTCTCA
This sequence comes from Cololabis saira, assembly GCF_033807715.1. Lineage (NCBI taxonomy): Eukaryota > Metazoa > Chordata > Actinopteri > Beloniformes > Belonidae > Cololabis > Cololabis saira. Next base: position 52,456,453 of record NC_084589.1, read on the forward strand.
AAGAGAACAATAATAAATATTTTTTCTCCTGCATGGCCCTAATACTCTGCCGTAGTTATCAGAGCATGTTGTGACCATTTGTAGACAAGAAAAAGAAGTTTCTTCAAAAGTTTCAAAGTTCAAAAATCAAAACTTACAAAGGGCCACAAATGCACCAGGTCGGTTTGGTTTACTCAGGCAGATAAAAAAATCCAGTTTTCAGTCAAGATCCAGTTTAAGATGATTTATTCCAACAGCAAACAAACATGCTTCAAACATGCTGCCTCTCTGCTCTGTCTTGCTGCCTCAGGTAAAAAAACATTTTCCCTCCCAGTGCATTACCTGTCTGACTCACCTGGGCTGCATTACTTTGCCCTCAATTCAATGATTGAACTGCTTAGTGCCCCCTAGTGTTGACCCATAAATGAACAATAATAAACAAACAAAATAAACTAATGAAATAGCTCCTTCACTCCGGCCCCTAATTGTGTAAAATATAAACACAATTACTGAAATACATTTCAATGGAGCTATAAATAAACTCATTCTCAGTAGTAATGACTGAATCTTCTCTTTGATGTTCCTGTAAAGAAAGAGAGTTCAAGTAAATGTCCGAGTTCTAGTCCATTTAATTGCCTCCATTAGCAAACAGACCTTTGTGACAGGCCTTTCTAGTAAACTGTGCTTTGTTTGGAGACGCACAGTGCACACTAGGCCTTCTTTTTCTTTTTTCTTCCATGTTTCTCGTGCTTCTTTTTTCCTCTTCTTCTTGGACTTGTCTGTGAATTTCTCCTTCTCCGTACTATTTATCTTTTTCTTCTTTGCTTCCACGACTTTCTCTTCATCTGAAGCAACAGACAACTCCGAAGTTGAACCTCTGTGACTTCTCTCAGCCTTCCTTTTTCTCTCACTGAAATCACTGTCATATTGTTTAACCAGCATTTCCTGAATGTTTTCTCTGGAAATTCGGTTGGTGGTTACGGCAGAACGGCCAGCTTGCTTCCTGTTGTCACTTCCACCTCGAAGTGGACCATTAAGAACCCATCCCACTTTGGTTCTCACTGCATAGGGTCCGCCTCCCTGGCTGTTAACCACCTCCCATGGTTCCAGCACTTCTGATGCATTGGTTCCAATGAGCAAGTCGATGTCAGAGTCAATTTCGTGGAGGTTAATGTTCCTCAGATATTGCCATTGATCAACATCTTCCTGCTTGGGAATATTAAGCTTGGTCACAGGCATGCATTTTTGTGTGAAATTATCAGGCAACTCAATGAAGTCACTCTTGTCCAATCCAGATACTGCCAAATCTGATATCACATTACTGTCCACAGTCTTTTCCTGACCCATTGTTTTCAACAGAATGTGGGTTCTTCGTCTACTCACATTCAATCTTTGAGCTAGACTATCGGTGCAGAATGTACCAGAGCTGCCGGGGTCCAAGAAGGCGTAGGTTTGTAACACCTTGTCACCTTTTTGACTCTTGACTTCGACTGGGACAATAAAAAAACTGCAGTCATCCTCATAACCGGCCCCGATATGGCCACATCTGGGGTGCAGCAGTTGCAGAACTTACTGTTGATCTAGCTGGCTGTTGTGATTGTTCTGAGGATGTTCCTTTATCCTGGTGCTCAATATGGAGAATTCCCGGATGCCTTTGGCTGCACACATTACACTCCAGTCGACTCCTACAGTCTTTGCTAATGTGGCCTATTTGCAAACAGCCAAAGCAGATTCCGTTTTCTTTGATGAAATTGATCTTGTCACGGTGAATCTTCCCTTTGAACTGTGAGCACTTGTCCAATGAGTGACCACTTTTTTGCAGAACAAACAGCCTTGAAAAGTAGATGTGAAGCTTTCCTTTTTCTCCATCCATGCCGACTTAGTTTTTTCCTCTATAACTTTAGTGGCAAAACTGCTTCCTTTGTGCTGTTTGTTTCCTTTATTTGCCTTGGAATTAAACCTTTGGTTGAAGTTACAAGTTGTGTATCATGAATGTTGCCCAAACAAGGGATCTGCTATAATCCTGACTTGTTTCTCAATAACGCTGACGAGATCTGAAAACAAGGCTCTCTGCCCTCGTCGCTCTTGCAGATCACAGGCAGTATTTCTCCACCTTTCTCGAAGCTTATAGGGCAATTTCAGCACGATGTTTCTCATGTTTGATGGCAAGTCCAATTCCTTCATATACATGATATTCTCGGTTGCATTGCAGCATCCACGAAGAAAGAGAGCAAACGCCTGCAATGCTTGAACATCCTCACCTTTAATAGGTGTCCAGCAGAAAACTTTGTCCATATAAGCAGAGGAAATTTTTTGCTCATTTCCAAAATGTTCTCTGAGAAGATTTTTGGCTCTTTGGTATCCTTGATCTGGAGGAAGATGTTGACAACTTTGCACTATGTCTCGTGTCTGACCCCTGGTGTACTGCTCAAGATAGTGCAGGCAGTCACCAAAGTTGTTTGTTTTTACCTCTACTCCATTTTCAAATGCTCTCATAAAAGCTTGATACTGCAGAGGATCTCCATTAAACAGTGGAATATCTCTTGGTGGGAGAGAAGATGATAGATTTTGTTGTACCAGCAAAGTAGTGATGTCATTTTGTCTTTGCATGATACTGACAATATCACTTTGACTGTTATCACTCAGCATTGGAGTTTGAGAGTGAACATGCCCCACTGAGCTTCTCTGTGCCTGGGTATGAGCATGCATGCTGGACTTCCAATGAGTTTTCACTGATATTTTAGGAATCTGTTCCTGTGTCCTTTCCTTTGGACGAACAACCAGTGGTGGTTGGAGGTAAGATGTCAGTTATCCTTTTCTCAGGAAAGTAAGAGGCTGCAGTAGGATTGAGATTACTGGTGGAATGAGCATTAGCCTTTTCAAAATAAGAGCGCATTCCATCTGACACTCTAGAGCCACTCCTAGATGCATTAGCTTCTAATACACGGATTTTAGCATTAGCAGCTGCCATTTCAGTTTCCAATTCCAGTCTTTCCTTCTCTTTCCTCCGTTGTTCCTCTTGTGCCTCTATTAGATGTTTTTTCTTTAACGCTGCAACACGTTCCATAAGAACTGCCTTTTCAGCTTCAGCCTTGATTCGTGCAGAGGATGTTGTGGAGACACGTGATAATTGAGATGAAGCTTTTACAAGGTTTGATCTAGAGTGTGAGATGTTGGAAACACTATCCCCAGGTTCAACTTCAACAGCATGCAACATCAGTTTGTACATAGGATTGACCAGCATCAACAAGCCATTTTTTCACCTTCTCTGCAAAATCACTGTAGACTGTTATTTGTGTGTGAAACCACTTGTTTTGCCTTTCCACTTCATCCTGGGGTAAAGGCAAGCTTAAGACAGACTCATGGCTTTCTTTTGCTTCATCACAGCACTTAGTGAAATTTGACAATTCACGTTGCACATCAGAGACATTTTCCTTTGATTCCATTAGAATTTGAAGAGATTTTATATGTTTTTTTGTTTGCTTGCATTTTGATTTTCTTGCTCCTTGATACTTTTTTAGAAGGTATGCCAGACCCTTAGCAGTGAATTTAGGGTCTCTCTTTTCTATTGGCGTAGACATGTCGCTGTCTGGCTTTGCATCAGTGACGTCAGACATTCGTGCGCTCTCTCTTTAACACACACACTATAATTAGCAATAAACTCACTGCAGCATAACCATAAATGTATGCAAGTCTTTTTCAATGCAGGCTTTCAATACCACACCAACAAACTGAATGCAAACTCACTCAAAACAAAATAACGCACCATAACCCGGAAACTTTGCAAGACTGCAGTGAAACAATATATCGTTCAGTCCGCAACTATTTGAACAACGGCATCAAACCATCACACCGTCACATATTACGTGATATTTCACGCCAATAAGACCAACAAATTAACATAGCATGAGCAATTCAATTAATCAGCACCAATCTCATTCATGTCCAGCACAATTAACACCGCCAAAGTGCAATACTGAGCAGTGGGAACCTGACAGTCAACTCCGATCGTTGCTGCTTTCCAATACAGCTTTCCAGTCAATGTTTATCCCATGCACATACCTTCTCTGTGCGGGTTTCTTACTTGTGATGTGTGCTGCTTCTTTGGCTGGGCTGATATTAGGATTGCGTGGCTGGAGGTCCTTTGTTTGTTGGTGTGTGAGCCGTGTGTGTAAAACTTTCCTTTGCGCTGCCTCCAGGAATGCCCGTTCATTCATGAAATCCAAAGAATTTTGAAGTTTCTTCAAAAGTTTCAAAGTTAAAAAATCTAAACTTACAAAGGGCCACAAATGCACCAGGTGGGTTTGGCTTACTCAGGCAGATAAAAAAATCCAGTTTTCAGTCAAGATCCAGTTTAAGATGATTTATTCCAACAGCAAACAAACATGCTTCAAACATGCTGCCTCTCTGCTCTGTCTTGCTGCCTCAGGTAAAAAAAACATTTCCCTCCCAGTGCATTACCTGTCTGACACACCTGGGCTGCATTACCTTGCCCTCAATTCAATGATTGAACTGCTTAGTGCCCCCTAGTGTTGACCCATAAATGAACAATAATAAACAAACAAAATAAACTAATGAAATAGCTCCTACAATATACATGTTCGAAATAAAATCATTCATTCAGAAATAAAAGCGTTTGTGGCGACGGCACCGTGTAAAATCCTCCACTGGAGGTCGCTGTTCTCCTCTTGAGGAGGTTTGTATAAAACTCTCCATCCAGTCCCTGCATCTTACAAAGGATATGCACATCGCAAAAAAGAGCAGTAAGGATAATAAATCATGCATGACTTTATTCTGGAAATTGTATTTCAAGAAGTACAATTTCGAGAAAAAACTCCAAATTTTGTGAATAAAGTTGAAATGTTGAGAGAAAAAAGGCGGAATTTTGACTTTATTCACAAAATTTGGAGTTTTTTCTCGAAATTGTATTTCAACATTAATCTCGACATTTCGACTTTTTTCTCAAAGAGCACAATAATAAATATTGTTTCTCCTGCTTGGCCCTAATACTGCCGTAGTTATCAGAGCAGGAGCTGGATATTGAGAGCACTAGTCTGTTATTTGTATTAAAAAGAACATTTCAGCGGTTCTCTGGTCCTATATAATATTTGTATTTTTCTATGTATTAATATAATATTTATGTAATATTTATATTTTCTATATACTTATATGGATAATTATGTAATAATAGGCATGTTAACATAGTATTTATATAGACTATATTTATATGGATATTGTGTAGATATAATAATAACAATAATGTAAATATAGAGTTATGAAGGGTTAGGAACTAGGAAAAAGTGTAAACTTCTTCTTACTCCTATGTGCATAAAGATGTTACTGTTTATTTTTATTTTTTATATACATGTTCGAAATAAATTCATTCATTCAAAAATAAAAGCATTTGTGGCGACGGCACCGTGTAAAATCCTCCACCGCGTAAAATCCTCCACCGTGTAAAATCCTCCACCGTGTAAAATCCTCCACCGTGTAAAATCCTCCAATGGGGGTCGCTGTTCTCTTCTTGAGGAGGTTTGTATAAAACTCTCCACTGTGGACCTTCATCTCCTCCCTGCATCTTACAAAAGATATGCACATTGCAAAAAAAGAGCAGTAAGGATAATAAATCATGCATGACTTTATTCTAGAAATTGTATTTCAAGAAGTACAATTTCGAGAAAAAAGTGGAAATGTTGAGAAAAAAGTCAAAATTTCGTGAATAAAGTTGAAATGTTGAGAAAAAAGGCGGAATTTTGACTTTATTCACAAAATGTCGAGTTTTTTCTCAAAATTGTATTTCAACATTAATCTCGACATTTCGACTTTTTTCTCAAAGAGAACAATAATAAATATTTTTTCTCCTGCATGGCCCTAATACTCTGCCGTAGTTATCAGAGCATGTTGTGACCATTTGTAGACAAGAAAAAGAAGTTTCTTCAAAAGTTTCAAAGTTCAAAAATCTAAACTTACAAAGGGCCACAAATGCACCAGGTGGGTTTGGCTTACTCAGGCAGATAAAAAAATCCAGTTTTCAGTCAAGATCCAGTTTAAGATGATTTATTCCAACAGCAAACAAACATGCTTCAAACATGCTGCCTCTCTGCTCTGTCCTGCTGCCTCAGGTAAAAAAAACATTTCCCTCCCAGTGCATTACCTGTCTGACACACCTGGGCTGCATTACCTTGCCCTCAATTCAATGATTGAACTGCTTAGTGCCCCCTAGTGTTGACCCATAAATGAACAATAATAAACAAACAAAATAAACTAATGAAATAGCTCCTTCACTCCGGCCCCTAATTGTGTAAAATATAAACACAATTACTGAAATACATTTCAATGGAGCTATAAATAAACTCATTCTCAGTAGTAATGACTGAATCTTCTCTTTGATGTTCCTGTAAAGAAAGAGAGTTCGTAAATGTCCGAGTTCTAGTCCATTTAATATCCTCCATTAGCAAACAGACCTTTGTGACAGGCCTTTCTAGTAAACTGTGCTTTGTTTGGAGACGCACAGGACACACTAGGCCTTCTTTTTCTTTTTTCTTCCATGTTTCTCGTGCTTCTTTTTTCCTCTTCTTCTTGGACTTGTCTGTGAATTTCTCCTTCTCCGTACTATTTATCTTTTTCTTCTTTGCTTCCACGACTTTCTCTTCATCTGAAGCAACAGACAACTCCGAAGTTGAACCTCTGTGACTTCTCTCAGCCTTCCTTTTTCTCTCACTGAAATCACTGTCATATTGTTTAACCAGCATTTCCTCAATGTTTGCTCTGGAAATTGGGTTGGTGGTTACGGCAGAACGGCCAGCTTGCTTCCTGTTGTCACTTCCACCTCGAAGTGGACCATTAAGAACCCATCCCACTTTGGTTCTCACTGCATAGGGTCCGCCTCCCTGGCTGTTAACCACCTCCCATGGTTCCAGCACTTCTGATGCATTGGTTCCAATGAGCAAGTCGATGTCAGAGTCAATTTCGTGGAGGTTAATGTTCCTCAGATATGGCCATTGATCAACATCTTCCTGCTTGGGAATATTAAGCTTGGTCACAGGCATGCATTTTTGTGTGAAAACATCAGGCAACTCAATGAAGTCACTCTTGTCCAATCCAGATACGGCCAAATCTGATATCACATTACTGTCCACAGTCTTTTCCTGACCCATTGTTTTCAACAGAATGTGGGTTCTTCGTCTACTCACATTCAATCTTTGAGCTAGACTATCGGTGCAGAATGTACCAGAGCTGCCGGGGTCCAAGAAGGCGTAGGTTTGTAACACCTTGTCACCTTTTTGACTCTTGACTTGGACTGGGACAATATAAAAACTGCAGTCGTCCTCATAACCGGCCCCGATATGGCCACATGTCTGGGGTGCAGCAGTTGCAGAACTTACTGTTGATCTAGCTGGCTGTTGTGATTGTTCTGAGGATGTTCCTTTATCTTGATGCTGAATATGGAGAATTCCCGGATGCCTTTGGCTGCACACATTACACTCCAGTCGACTCCTACAGTCTTTGCTAATGTGGCCTATTTGCAAACAGCCAAAGCAGATTCCGTTTTCTTTGATGAAATTGATCTTGTCACGGTGAATCTTCCCTTTGAACTGTGAGCACTTGTCCAATGAGTGACCACTTTTTTTGCAGAACAAACAGCCTTGAAAAGTAGATGTGAAGCTTTCCTTTTTCTCCATCCATGCCGACTTAGTTTTTTCCTCTATAACTTTAGTGGCAAAACTGCTTCCTTTGTGCTGTTTGTTTCCTTTATTTGCCTTGGAATTAAACCTTTGGTTGAAGTTACAAGTTGTGTATCATGAATGTTGCCAAAGAAGGGATCTGCTATAATCCTGACTTGTTTCTCAATAAAGCTGACGAGATCTGAAAACAAGGCTCTCTGCCCTCGTCGCTCTTGCAGATCCCAGGCAGTATTTCTCCACCTTTCCGGGCAATTTCAGCACGATGTTTCTCATGTTTGATGGCAAGTCCAATTCCTTCATATACATGATATTCTCTGTTGCATTCCAGCATCCACGAAGAAAGAGAGCAAACGCCTGCAATGCTTGAACATCCTCACCTTTAATAGGTGCCAGCAGAAAACTTTGTCCATATAAGCAGAGGAAATTTTTTGCTCATTTCCAAAATGTTCTCTGAGAAGATTTATAGCTCTTTGGTATCCTTGATCTGGAGGAAGATGTTGACAACTTTGCACTATGTCTCGTGTCTGACCCCTGGTGTACTGCTCAAGATAGTGCAGGCAGTCACCAAAGTTGTTTGTTTTTACCTCTACTCCATTTTCAAATGCTCTCATAAAAGCTTGATACTGCAGAGGATCTCCATTAAACAGTGGAATATCTCTTGGTGGGAGAGAAGATGATAGATTTTGTTGTACCAGCAAAGTAGTGATGTCATTTTGTCTTTGCATGATACTGACAATATCACTTTGACTGTTATCACTCAGCATTGGAGTTTGAGAGTGAACATGCCCCACTGAGCTTCTCTGTGCCTGGGTATGGGCACGCATGCTGAACTTCCAATGAGTTTTCACTGATATTTTAGGAATCTGTTCCTGTGTCCTTTCCTTTGGACGAACAACCAGTGGTTGTTGGAGGTAAGATGTCAGTTATCCTTTTCTCAGGAAAGTAAGAGGCTGCAGTAGGATTGAGATTACTGGTGGGATGAGCATTAGCCTTTTCAAAATAAGAGCGCATTCCATCTGACACTCTAGAGCCACTCCTAGATGCATTAGCTTCTAATACATGGATTTTAGCATTAGCAGCTGTCATTTCAGTTTCCAACTCCAGTCTTTCCTTCTCTTTCCTCCGTTGTTCCTCTTGTGCCTCTATTAGATGTTTTTTCTTTAATGCTGCAACACGTTCCATAAGAACTGCCTTTTCAGCTTCAGCCTTGATTCGTGCAGAGGATGTTGTGGAGACACGTGATAATTGAGATGAAGCTTTTACATGGCTTGATCTAGAGCGTGAGATGTTGGAAACACTATCCCCAGGTTCAACTTCATCATCAACATCATTTTCACAGCATGCAACATCAGTTTGTACATAGGATTGACCAGCATCAACAAGCCATTTTTTCACCTTCTCTGCAAAATCACTGTAGACTGTTATTTGTGTGTGAAACCACTTGTTTTGCCTTTCCACTTCATCCTGGGGTAAAGGCTAGCTTAAGACAGACTAATGGCTTTCTTTTGCTTCATCACAGCACTTAGTGAAATTTGACAATTCACGTTGCACATCAGAGACATTTTCCTTTGATTCCATTAGAATTTGAAGAGATTTTATATGTTTTTTTGTTTGCTTGCATTTTGATTTTCTTGCTCCTTGATACTTTTTTAGAAGGTATGCCAGACCCTTAGCAGTCAATTTAGGGTCTCTCTTTTCTATTGGCGTAGACATGTCGCTGTCTGGCTTTGCATCAGTGACGTCAGACATTCGTGCGCTCTCTCTTTAACACACACACAATAAACTCACTGCAGCATAACCATAAATGTATGCAAGTCTTTTTCAATGCAGGCTTTCAATACCACACCAACAAACTGAATGCAAACTCACTCAAAACAAAATAATGCACCATAACCCGGAAACTTTGCAAGACTGCAGTGAAACAATATATCGTTCAGTCCGCAACTATTTGAACAACGGCATCAAACCATCACACCGTCACATATTACGTGATATTTCACGCCAATAAGACCAACAAATTAACATAGCATGAGCAATTCAATTAATCAGCACCAATCTCATTCATGTCCAGCACAATTAACACCGCCAAAGTGCAATACTGAGCAGTGGGAACCTGACAGTCAACTCCGATCGTTGCTGCTTTCCAATACAGCTTTCCAGTCAATGTTTATCCCATGCACATACCTTCTCTGTGCGGGTTTCTTACTTGTGATGTGTGCTGCTTATTTGGCTGGGCTGATATTAGGATTGCGTGGCTGGAGGTCCTTTGTTTGTTGGTGTGTGAGCCGTGTGTGTAAAACTTTCCTTTGCGCGTGCCTCCAGGAATGCCCGTTCATTCATGAAATCCAAAGAATTTTGAAGTTTCTTCAAAAGTTTCAAAGTTCAAAAATCAAAACTTAAAAAGGGCCACAAATGCACCAGGTGGGTTTGGCTTACTCAGGCAGATAAAAAAATCCAGTTTTCAGTCAAGATCCAGTTTAAGATGATTTATTCCAACAGCAAACAAACATGCTTCAAACATGCTGCCTCTCTGCTCTGTCTTGCTGCCTCAGGTAAAAAAAACATTTTCCCTCCCAGTGCATTACCTGTCTGACACACCTGGGCTGCATTACCTTGCCCTCAATTCAATGATTGAACTGCTTAGTGCCCCCTAGTGTTGACCCATAAATGAACAATAATAAACAAACAAAATAAACTAATGAAATAGCTCCTACAATATACATGTTTGAAATAAATTCATTCATTCAGAAATAAAAGCATTGGTGGCGACGGCACTGTGTAAAATCCTCCACTGGAGGTCGCTGTTCTCCTCTTGAGGAGGTTTGTATAAAACTCTCCATCTCCTCCCAGCATCTTACCAAGGATATGCACATTGCAAAAAAGAGCAGTAAGAATAATAAATCATGCATGACTTTATTCTGGAAATTGTATTTCAAGAAGTACAATTTCGAGAAAAAAGTCGAAATGTTGAGAAAAAAGTCAAAATTTCGTGAATAAAGTTGAAATGTTGAGAAAAAAGGCGGAATTTTGACTTCATTCACAAAATGTCATGTTTTTTCTCGAATTGTATTTCAACATTAATCTCGACATTTCGACTTTTTTCTCAAAGAGCAGCCTGTTCGTGCGTTATGAGGATAAATATGTCACAGTTGGCTAAAGAAATCAAGTCGTTTGCATATTAGAATGATTCTTCTGCTGCAAGTAGGCAAAAGGTATAAGCCTACACTGCTAGTGAGACCAAGGTTTTTATCAGTGGCAAATGTAAAAAAAATCCCCTGAACTTTCACAGATGAAATGATTAGATTAGTGGATTAGACGACAGGAAGTGGAGTCGACAGTGAAGAGCTCAGTTCTCCAGACGTGAAACGATGAAACGAAGCACGTGTTCAGATTCTCGTGACCCCGTCATAAATAAGTAAATGAGTTTTCCTTCCTGGTTCAATGAAGGTTAGTGGGGTTGGATGCATATGTAATTTTTCTCAGTCATTTCAAATTGGTGTTAAAGTTTGGTTTTCACTTCTAAGTTGAAGTTTAGGGTCTATAGAACAATTTGAGTCTGAGTGTCAAACACACAGATAAAAAATGGCCTCTAGGGGGCGCCGCAAAATATGTAAACTGCTACAACTTTTGATTAGATTAACCAAATTTAACATGTGAGGTATGTATGGATTCAGAATTAAAAGGAGAAACTGGTATACTAAGCATTTGGCGACCAGATTAAAAATAAATACACTTTTAGCCCAAAATATTAAATGGACACAAGCGAAATGATGCTTTTTTAAAGATAAAGTTTGAAAATATCCTCACAGTTGCTAAGGAATTTTACTTTTTAATATTATTTCATTAAGTCAATACTGTGTGGCGATTTAAATTGAAATTGAAATGCTCCTCACTCTTCTATTCTATGCCCAAAGTAGTAGTGTAGTAATGTAGTAGTAATAGCCATAATCTTTGTATGTATGGATTTAGGATCAGGAGTCCCAACTCTTTTCAATCAATCAATCAATCAATCAATCAATCAATCAATCAATCAATCAATCAATCAATCAATCAATCAATCAATCAATCAATCAATCAATCAATCAATCACGCCATCACGCCATCATTTTATACACAAGAAATTTCCACTAAAGAACTTTATATCTGGAAGAAAGTAAATCAATAACCATAAGAAGAGAAACAATAGTTTTTCTGGCATTCAAAAATGAACAGAGGACCATAGGGCTAACATTTGTTCTGAGAACTTCACTCTACAATGATAACTATGATTTACTTCTTTGATTTATTCTATGTCAGTCTTAGAAGTTCTGACATGTGCACTTGCACAGACGTGTGCACTTTAACTTTGCCTTCATGCACTTGCACCGAGAACTGGCAGGTCGACTTGTACAAGTACTTGTACAACCGCACTTCACATCTAGTTGGAATACATCTTTGGCAAGTGGTAGCGTAGTCCAAATGGGAAGATGTTTGCTGTCCTCTTCTTTCCACCCATGGTCAGTGGGGTTGTTGACAGGCATTGTTGACCTAAATGAATGAATAAATGCATTATTCTTTTTTGATTATATAGTACAATACTCAAATCCATACAGGTGCATACTTACATGTGGGCTGTCGTCCAGATGCTTGCTTGGAAGACACTCCTTTTGAGATGTAGATCCAAAGCATCCATTGTTGGGGGGATTCTTTCAATATCCCTCGTCTTCTGTGAGAATAGTCTCATTCGAAGAAGATCAACATCATTGTCCTCATTTGATTCACTGGAGTACAGCCCACAGACAAAGTTTATTGCAACTTCTTTCAGCCTTGGAGAGGTTTGGAATGGAGTCTCAACGATAGTTGCGAACTCCTCTGTCAAGTGTGGAACTTCGTGCATCAATTTGCAGAAGGATCGCTTACCCCTGAACTTGAAAGAAGATGTGCTGTCTGATCCAGTGAATGCGTGGAAGAGAGCCATGGCTTTACATGTTTCTGTGCCCAGTTTTGTGGCAAGAATGTTCAGGTAAATCATTCTTGATGTCTTTCCAGTTTTGAAGCAGATCCAGATTTCTGCAGTTGCATTCAAAGCCTTGATATGATGGAAATTACTCAGCAGGATTACGACAACATCTGTCTCCAGTATCCAATCCAGTAGACCCTCCCAACTGATGCTGTTTGGAGGGCATGGGGAAGATGCACAAGGACACGAGAGTCAGCTTCCTCGTGGTTGCAGCCATCCATTGGAGGACTGTTTCCAACATGGCGGACGCAATCATCTGCTGTTATGAAGACATCTTATCTTCTTATCCCCATTTGCCAGAAATGCCTGCCAATCTCTTGGGACTTTGGCAGTGCCAGAGATGCGTTGTCGGTGCCTGCTTCTTGTTTTTCTCTTGTTCTTCCTTTGATTGTCAAAGCACGATACTGGTCCCAGACGATGTCCACTCGTGTTGATCTTTTCAAGTCACGTCTTGGGCAGAAGACCTTGTCGAAGTAGGACTCAAAGGTCTTCCCTTGGACAATCGTGCCAGGCAGTGAATGGATAAGTGCTCCACCGTCAATAACAATGAAATCATAAAGATCTGGTGCAACTATCTCCTCATTGTCAGGTAATTTTCCACTCATAGGATTTCCCAGGATGTAGAACAACAAATCTGACTTGGTACAGGAGTTGAGGGATCCTTCACATGATAATGCAGGTGGGTAAGGAGAAGACCTGTGACGAAAAAACTCTTCCAAATTCCCGCTCCGGCTTTCCAGCACAATGAAAGCTTTTCCATAAAGCTCTGTATGATGTTGCTGCATTCTCAGTTTAGCTGCTGTCTTCTTGCGTGTTTTCAAATGAAGGGAAATGTGTCTGCTAGTCTCCCCTCTTGTGGCAGTAGATGGCATAACTCTACCATAACCTTATTTTTGAAAAATCACAGTATTATCTATATGGATGAAAACAGTAAAATAATTAAGAAGTGCAACAATAACAAAAGGCCTGCAATTTGGGTGCTTCATATCACGTCGGCTATATACAGCCATATTTGTGTATGGGTATCCTAGCTATCTGTGTGCTATAGAGATATTCTGAACACCAATTTTAAATCCAGTTGAGTCATTACACAGCCTTTATTTACAATAACTTTAAAAATCATGTTTAATAGCAACTTTGAGGACATTCCCAGACTTTATCTTCAAAAAAAGCACAATTTTGCTTTTGTCCATTTAATATATTGGGCTAAAAGTGTATTTATTTTTAATCTGGTCACCAAATGGTTGGTATACCTGTTTCTCCTTTTAATTCTGAATCCATACATACCTCATATGTTAAAATTGGATAATCTAATCAAAAGTTGTAGCAGTTTACATATTTTACAGCGCCCCCTAGAGGCCATTTTTTATCTCTGTGTTTGACACTCGGACTCAAATTGTTCTATAGACCCTAAACTTCAACTTGGAAGTGAAAACCAAACTTTAACACCAATTTGAAATGACTGAGCCTTAAACGACCCCACTAGGTAAAAGAAAAAAGGAAAAAAACTCAAGTTTGATATGTATATATCAAAGAGTATTAGGGCCATGCAGGAGAAAAAATATTTGAGAGGGGAAGATTTTTTATTATTGTGCACTTCGAGAAAAAAGTCGAAATGTTGAGATTCATTTTGAAGTACAATTTCGAGAAAAAGTCAAAATTTTGTGAATGAAGTCGAAATTTCCAGAATAATGTTGAAATACAATTTCGAGGAAAAAATTGAAATTTCGTGAATAAAGTTGAAATACATTTCGACTTTTTCTCGAAATTGTACTTCAACATTATTCTGGACATTTCGACTTTTTTCTCGACATTTCGACTTTTTTCTCAAAGTGCATAATGAAAAAATAATCTTCCTCTTCTAAAATATCATTTGTATTTTTCTCCTAATTTTATGACTTTATTGTCATATTATTATGACTTCATTCTCGTAATTTCTTTTTTTTTGTCTTGCCTGGCCCTAATACTCTTCCGTAGAAATGTTCGGTTTACGTCTCCATGTCTAAATCTGTCTCTTAAACACTTAAAAAGAAGACAAGACACAAAAAACAAGGTGCAATGAGCCTTTATTTGAAAACATGCGACAAATAACTTTAAAAAAAATGTAGAAAACAAGCCATGTGATCTTTTCGTGATGTGACATAACACTGTGAACATCTTGTAAAATATAATAAAATCACTTCACTCCTTCACCCGCCGGCCGACCTAAGCTCCGCCCACTGCAACCATGTGACAAACACACGTCAACAGAACATTAAGGCACTTTGGAGGAAAACCTAAATGATCTAAACTGGTCCGGGGTCCACTGGGGTCGGGGTCCGAGACCGGGACCCCGGAGGGTTCTGGGTCTCGGGAAACCAAGAAAAACCGTGGCGTTCCTCTCGGCGGATGATTGGGGGAACTGAAAATTCGTAAATCAGAAACGGCAACGCGTAACGAAGCGTTACAGCAAAATGGATGTCAAAATGTCGAGAAAAAAGTCGAAATGTCGAGAAAAAAGTCAAAATGTCGAGATTAA
Source organism: Cololabis saira (assembly GCF_033807715.1). Classification (NCBI taxonomy): domain Eukaryota; kingdom Metazoa; phylum Chordata; class Actinopteri; order Beloniformes; family Belonidae; genus Cololabis; species Cololabis saira. The sequence continues at coordinate 52,471,634 of NC_084589.1, forward strand.
TGTTGAAATACAATTTTGAGAAAAAAGTCAAAATGTCGAGAAAAAAGTTGAAATGTTGAGAAAAAAGTAAAAATGTCGAGATTAATGTTGAAATACAATTTCGAGAAAAAAGTCGAAATGTCGAGAAAAAAGTCATAATGTCGAGATTAATGTTGAAATACAATTTTGTGAAAAAGTCAAAATGTCGAGATTAATGATGAAATACAATTTCGAGAAAAAAGTTGAGATTAATGTTGAAATACAATTTTGAGAAAAAAGTAAAAATGTCGAGAAAAAAGTCGAAATGTTGAGAAAAAAGTAAAAATGTCGAGATTAATGTTGAAATACAATTTCGAGAAAAAAGTCGAAATGTCGAGAAAAAAGTCATAATGTCGAGATTAATGTTGAAATACAATTTTGTGAAAAAAGTCAAAATGTCGAGAAAAAAGTAAAAATGTCGAGAAAAAAGTCGAAATGTCGAGAATAAAGTTGAAATACATTTCAACTTTTTTCTCTCTTATTCTGGGTCTCAGGAAACCTGGTCCCGGTAGAACAGAGAAAAACCGTGGCGTTCCTCTCGGCGGATGTTCGGGGGAACTGAAGATGTCGGAAATCAGAAACGCTTCGTTACAGCAACCGATCACAACCAGGAGGAACCTCCTACCTGGTTCAGGGACCTTTTAGGATCCTGAGTCCGGACCAGGTTGGACCTGGACCTGGACCTGGACCAGGTTGGATCCTAGTCCAGACCTGGACCAGGTCTCTTCCTCCTGAACGGACCCCAGTGGACCCTCATCTTCGCGTCAGGTGACTTTACGTTAGCGAACCGCCGCCATCAAGCATCAGAAAACAACTAATGTAAACAGTCTGGTTCGGTTCTGGTTCGGTTCCGGCCCGGATCAGAGTCCACCTGATCTGGTTTCTATGGCGACCGTCGGTCCGAGAGCAGAGGTGTAAACGACGCTACGACTGTAGACGTAAATCGGACCGTGGCGGTGCCTAAACTCGCTACAAAACCACCGATTTCTTCTGGATCCGTGCAAAACTCCGTCAGAAAAACCCGGCTTTAGGTTCCAGGAAATAAAAGAAGCATCAATAAAAACACGTCTAAGTTCAGCCCTAGACCAGGAACTGGACTAGACCAGGAACTAGACTAGACCAGGAACTGGACTAGACCAGGAACTGGACTAGACCAGGAACTGGACTAGATCAGGAACTAGACTAGTCAAAGGTCAACAGTAGAAAAACTAAAGCTTAACTCAAGCTAACGATGAGTGTCATTCTTTGTCCAGTGAGTTCAACATCATTCATCGACATCAGTGCATCGTATGTGGAAATAAAGCTTTTAAAAGGCGACAAAAGAGAAGAGTGAAGCGCCAAATGGCTAACAAAACCACCGCCGGGACTCGAACCAGCGGTGGCGAGTGTGGCGACGCCGCGTTAGAGACCTCCACGCTGTCGGACTTGTGATCCATCATCATATTGATTTGGCTCCCCACTAGGGGGCGTCTCTGGAAGGTTAGATCCAGAAGTTTGAATCTTCTACTTGTTTGTGCGCTGCAGTGAGCACCGCTCTTTTTCTGGGTTATGAAAACCTATTATAAACCTATTATTTTAAACAATCATTTTAATCTCAGTCAGGTCAGAGTATTAGGGTCAGGCAGGAGAAAAATAAAAATAATATTTTAGAGCAGGAAGATTTTTTTTTCATCGTGCACTTAGAGAAAAAAGTCCAAATGTCGAGATTAATGTTGAAGTACAATTTCGAGAAAAAAGTTAAAATGTCGAGAAAAAAGGCGAAATTTCTACTATATTCATGATTTTTCGACTTTATTCTCGAAATTGTATTTCAACATTAATCTCGACATTTCGACTTTTATCTCGACATTTCAACTTTTTTCTCGAGGTGCAAAATAAAAATAAAATCTTCCCCTCTCAAATATTTTTTCTCCCGCCTGGCCCTAAAACTCAAACGTCAGTCGTTTCCCTCAGAAAAAAAGTTTCATCAGGGTTTATGTCATGTCTTGTTGCTATTTTAACCGTTGTGCTGCACATTGCACTTTAAACTGCAGCCACTTTTTTAGACTGTCATAACTTGCTGCCACATTTGCTTGTACAGTGCACTTTAAATCGCAGCTATATTCCTTAGCTGTTTAATTTGATGCTATACTTGTCTTGCACATTGCACTTTAAAATGGATTTGTATTCTTTTTTCTTTTATCTCCCTTTTTTGGGGGGGTCATTTTCTGGTTATTTTTTTTTGTTGTATTGATCCACTGCTGTCCCTGGTGGAGACATGTTAATGTGTATTGTTGATTGTCTTATGTTGTATTGTTGTGGCCATGGTGGCAATTAAGTTTCCCCTTTGGGGATTATTAAAGTTGAATCCTATCCTATCTTATTTATTATGAATGTATCTCCAGAGTGAACCCAAACATACTGCTAATGAACGCAACATTGATCCACATTCCAGCTCGCAGAAGTTTGACCGGACTGCCAGTTCCTGTTATCTCACAGCGTGAAGGTCTTCAACACGTACACCAGAAATATTAACAACATTCTGTGTTTGATTCGGTTGAGTTTATCCAGTAAATGTAAACTTTAACAGTTAAACTTTGATCCCAAATAGAATTCGATCCTTCGTCGCTTTGGAGGGACGACCGACACGTTCAGAGAAACCCGAAGCGCCAGTCGGCGCCGTTGGCACCGGATCAACAGTTTATTCTCAGGGAAACGGGTTCTAAATCAAGGGTTTTAGGTTCATATGAAACAGCAGAAATGCTTATTCAATGAAAGATATTTTCATCACGTTCTACCAGAGCGAAAGTAAAGTTTTAGTTCTACAAACATCAGAGACAGAAGAAAAAACATTCTTACACGTAAAAAGTTCTAAATTAACCGGAATGATCAATTCTTGTTCAAAACTTCACATTTAAACAAATATTTGCGCCTTTTTAGATTATTATGGGTTTTACCCACAACACAGTTTGGTTTTGCTAGCGTTAGCTTCTCAGCTAAGTCTTAAATAACTGAAAACAGAATAAAGATTTTCAACAAAGCAAAGTTTGAGAAGACAGTAAAAAAATAAAAAATTTAAAAAACTGAAAACGAAAGTTTCTTCTTGAGACGATTCCTGACTTAAACAGTGTTAGCTTCAGGCTACATTTAAAATGAAAATTAAATAAAAATACAACATTTATTTAGTTAATTCTTGATTGGAATATTTTCCATTTTAGCAAATATTTCACATATTTTAAATTACTGTGAAATTATCCACAACAAAACACTAAACCTGCACTGCAGAGCAACTTTTGTAGAAATCGAAAAAATAAAACCATAAAAAAGACAGCTTATATGTTAAAAACATATTAGCTTTTTTCTTCCTCTTAAGAAAGAAAAAGCTAGCGTTAGCTGGTTAGCTTAATTGTTAGTGTGTTAGCGAAACTGCGAGACTGAAAGTTTGTTCATGAGATCATTTCTGGTTTAAAGCTTAACTTTCCAGTCGGGTTAAACTAGTTTTGAACTAGTTTTGAACCCGACTGTTAGTTAGCTTTTGGCTAAGTGTAAACAATAAATACTTGGCCCGGCCAGCATTTCCACAAGGCTAGTCTCGGTTAAAAATGGGCTTCATACAAGCCTCAGTTGTGAAACTCGTTTGTAACCCAGACGGAAACCCGCTTGTAACGCATATGGAAACCCGTTTGTAACCCAGACGGAAACCCGCTTGTAACCCAGACGGAAACCCGCTTGTAACCCAGACGGAAACCCGCTTGTAGCCCGGATGGAAACCTGTTTGTAAACCAGACGGAAACCCGCTTGTAACCCAAATCGAAACCCGCTTGTAACACAGACGGAAACCCGCTTGTAACACAGACGGAAACCCGCTTGTAACCCAAATCGAAACCTGCTTGTAACCCAGACGGAAACCCGCTTGTAACCAAGACGGAAACCCGTTTGTAACGCAGATGGAAACCCGCTTGTAACGCAGACGGAAACCCGTTTGTAACCCTGAGGGAAACCCGCTTGTAACCCAGACGGAAACCCGCTTGTAACCCTGAGGGAAACTCGCTTGTAGCCCGGATGTCGTCCACGTGGAAACGCTGGCCGGCTTCAAAGTCATGTATCCTTAAACTAAAACAACCGTTTCAGCAAATTAAAGTTTTAATAATCTTTTTCTCTGTCCAGGTTGTATTAAGATGAACTTAAAGGATCAGTCCCTGAGAATGTTTGTAGAACTATGAGACGAACGCCGTCGAGCAACGAGCCCGTTGCCGTGGTTACGCAGGATCCTGCCAGAGATCATCAGCACAGATTAATAAAGTGTTTCCAGCCACCGAACCGAAGCACAGATTAATTAATTAAGAGTTTCTCTCTGAAACTTGTGCTTCAACAGACAGTCTTGCTGTAAACGGCGGCCATGTTGTAAACGGCGGCCATGTTGTAAACGTCGAGTACTTCAGGTGCCTGTAGTTTTTTTCCATTTTCATTCATCTGTGCTTTCATTTAGCTGGTGTAACAAATATATTTCTCTGGACTGTAAACTTTTTTAGGTCATTTTCAAACTCAGATGCACATTTTCCAAATAAAACTGTCCACGAAGGTCTTAGTTACCATTCCACCTTAAACATTCACTGTTCTCCTTCACACAGACGTGTTTTATTAGTCCATTAGTATGTTTTTAAATGTAAACACTGAAGATGTTTGCTGAACCATGCATAAGCGTGACGTTTTAAACTCGTGCACATTCCCGTTATATGATACAATCTATAAACTCATGCATGGTGAACATTAATGTGCGTGAAGGTCATTAATCTGTGCAGATATTCACAGCAGTCGGATTTTGGCCGTTTTTTTGGTAAATTCTCCTCTCGAGGAAAAACGACTTCAGCTCTCCTCTTTTTCCCCACCGTCCTTTAAAACGGTTAAAAGTGTGCTTTTCCAGTAAATACCGCATTGGCCCGAATATAAGACAGTGTTTTTTGCATTGAAATAAGACTGGAAAAGTGGGCGTCGTCTTACATTCGGGGTCTAGACGTTATACCCATCACACCGCTAGATGGCGCCAGATAAAGCGATAAATAAAAATTCGAAATGTCGAGAAGAAAGTCGAAACATCGGAATTAATGTTGAAATACTATTTTGAGAAAAAAGTTGAAATATCAAGATTAATGTTGAAATGCAATTTTGAGAAAAAAGTCGAAATGTCGAGATTAATGTTGAAGTACAATTTCAAGAATAAAGTCGAAATTTCGGGAATGAAGTCGAAATTTCGGGAATAAAGTCGAAATTTCAAATATAAAGTTAAAATAAATTTCGATTTTTTTCTCGAAGTGCATAATGGAAAAAAAAATTCTCTTCCGTAAAAGCGAACTCCTGTCACGAAGAAGAAAAATTAAAATAGCAGTAAGAAAGAAAAGAGAAATAAATAGAAGAAAAAAGAGATAACAGAAAATGGAGAAACAATCTGGAGAAAAGTGGGTGGAAGATCGGCAGGTGAATCGGCAGCTCAGGAAAAGTTATGATGCAAAACTTTCTCTCCATTATATTGTTATAATCATTTGCTTCAGATGTACTGTATAAAAAGTTGAATTTGGTGTTCAAAAAGTCTTTTTTTCAAACTGTATTCTTGAAAAAAAGGGGGTGTCTTATATTCAGGGTCGTCTTATATTCGGGCCAATGCGGTAATTGAATTTCCGAGTTAATCGAGGCGTCCGATTGAAAGAAGTCGTGGTAAAAGCACCAGGGAGAGTCTCCCGCCGCGGAACTGGGCGGTATGTTGGCTAGCGCTGATCCGGCGGGCCGGAGCCGGTCCTGAACCGCGACGCTAACGGTCCCGGCATCAGTGAAACCCGTCTAGTTCCGGTCCAGGTCGTTTATATTCTTCTCTTCGTCAACAAACCCCACATTCCTACCCTGCCTTTAATCACAGCCAAGAAGAGCCGAGTTTAATAACGTTCAGCTACTTCTGGATAAAAAATGGCCGCCGGTTTGTTTACGTGATCATTTCAAGGCAGATAAAGTCACGGTTCATCCGTGGGTTTTCTGACAAACAGATAAATATAGTCGACCTCGGACTAAAGCCGTAGAAAACACGACTTTCAAAAAACTTTCATACATCCGTGCGCTAAAATAACAATAAAAAAATAACAATAAAAAATAATGAAAATGAAGTAAATGAACGGCGAAGTTCAGACCCGCAACGTCCGACAGGAAGTTAGTCGGGTTCATTTATGGCACGCGAGGAAGAGGGGGGTGGAAAAGCTAACACCTGATAAAAGGCTGATAAAAGTCTCTTGGCGGCGGGAACGCAGGTGACGCTGCACCCGGTTTCCGTGACGACGGTTTTCACCGATGACTCAGATTTGACACAAAGCACCTTTAACTTGTGACGGAGAAGTTAGAAAGTAAACAGAAGAAGAACTGCAGTCCTGCCGTGTCCCCCCCCCCCGGTGGTCCAGGGGTCCGGGTACCAGGGGTCCGGGTTCCGGTCTCAGCCGCCCTCCTTTCCCGGGCCCCGCGGCTCTAATCCAATCAGCTTCCAGGATCCGGGTGGTTGCTAGGCAGCAGACTGACCAGGACGCAGCAAACTCCCACGCAGCCATCCGGCGCCGGGTCATCGGGTCCCCACGGGTCACCAAGGATCCCCAAGGGTCACCACGGGTCACCACGGGTCACCGCGGGTCCCCAGGGTCACCACGGGTCACCACGGGTCACCGCGGATCCCCACGGGTCCCCACGGGTCACCGCGGGTCCCCAGGGTCACCACGGGTCACCACGGGTCACCATGGGTCACCATGGGTCACCACGGTCACCACGGGTCCCCACGGGTCACCACGGGTCCCCACGGGTCCCCAAGCGCCTCGCTCTACACCGTTGCACCTGTTGGGGACAGAAAGGCCTGATGGGTAAATGAGAGGAGACAGAAGCAGAACCGATGTATATGTGTATGTGTATATAAAGCCCAAAATGGCTTAGCTCCGCAGTATTTACAAGACCTGATAGTGCCTTATGTTCCTGGCAGAGCTCTCCGCTCTCAGAGTGCAGGTTTACTCGTAGTTCCTAGAGTATCTAAATGTAGATTTGGAGGGCGGGCGTTCTGCTATCAGGCACCATTACTATGGAACCAACTTCCAATCTGGGTTAAGGAGGCTGACACCACCTCCACCTTTAAAACTAAACTTAAAACCTTTCTGTTTAGTAAAGCCTATAGTTAGTGTTTAGTAAACCTCTAGCTGGTGTTGGTAAATCTCTAGGTAGTGTAAACTCTAGTGTGTCAGAGTCAGTAGTCATAGTTGCAGCTATAGAACAAGACTATAATAGTTAGTCTCAAATATAGCTTGGTGGTAGATATGCTGCTATAGGCTTATGCTGCAGGGGGGACCGACATGATCCGCTGGGCGGTTACTCTCACCCTTCTTCTCCTCTCCTCTTCCCTGCTTCTCTTCTCCATTACCATTTTTATTCATTATAAATATCTCATAGCTATCGTTTTTGTCCATCGTTCCTGTAGTTTCTTGTGCCGGCCCCCCTTTTTTCTCTTTTGTGCATGTTTGCAGGCTGGAGCCTCGGGAGCTGCGTTCTGGCCTGTGGTCCCGGTCCCCGGGCTGCAACGATTCGTTGACGTTGTCGAGAAATATCGATCAATCAAAATTGTCCACAATGAATTCCATTGTCGACAATTGTCGCCAGACGTGTTTTTCCAACGGAGTGAGGCGTCTCACTTCAATACAATCTCTGCCGAGAGTCGCGCATGCACGATAGCGTCTCTGCTGAGCGGTAGCGGGCAAAACAAAAATGACGGCGTCCTGTGCAGCAGCTGCGCGTAATAAAACTTCAAAAGTTTGGGAGCCTTTTAGCCTTGATACGGAGAATAAAAAGATGACTTGCAAGGTTTGCAAAGCAGAGCTTGCTTATTACCGGACCTCGTCGGTAATAACGAGCATTTGAAGAGAAAGCACGTCGGAGTGTTGAACGAAACGGACTTGCCTTGGTAAGACATTAAGCCTATTTTGGCTTTAAAAGAGAGCTTTAACGTTATGCCTGACTGTGCCTGACAAAAGTATTTTAAATTCAATGCATGCAGTCCGAAGAAGTTGAATAAAATATGTGCCCATCTTTCTCGTCTTTATTATCATTTGCCACATAATTAAAGCAACCTCATACTAAATTTAAGAATAAATTACTAATTATTCAATTAGTCGACTAATCGTTTCAATAGTCGGTGACTAGTCGACTATTAAAATAGTCGTTAGTAGTCGCCCTACTTCCCAACCATCAATACCTGGATGAGCAGAAATGTTCTCAAACTCAACGGCATTAAAACCGAGGCTCGTCTCATCGGCTCCAAATCCCCCTCACCAAGTCACAACCCTCTCCTGCTCCACCATCGTCATCTAATCCAGAATCACGGCAAACACTTTCATTGCTATGCTGACGATACGCAGCTCTATTTGTCTATGAAGCCGGATGAAACAGAACCGTTAGTTAAACTTCAGGCATGTCTTAGGGACATCACGGACTGCATGTCCGGAAATGTTTTGCTTCTAAATTCAGATATCGTCTTCATTCTTATAGTTTCTTGTGCTGGCCCCCTTTTTCTCTTTTGTGTATGTTTGCAGGCCGGAGCTTCAGGAGCTGCATGCTGGCATCACCCCCAGTCCACCAGTCCACTACCAGTTCACTACCAGTCCACTACCACTAAAACAGACAGACTCCATCATATCATTCAAAACCCAACTTAAAACCCACCAGTTCAAACTCTAACTGGACACTGTGCTCTACCCTCCACCAGTTTGTTCTATTCATTGGTCTATTGACTTTGTTTCTGCTGTCTGTTGCTGCTTTTTGTATTGTATTTCTGCTTTTGTATTTGTTAGAAAGCCCACACTGTTATATACCACACACCGCAGCCACTTGCCCCTCCTCCTGTGTCACCAGTATGGATGGGCGGTATGGACTAAAAAATGTATCACACGATCATTTCTGGCATTTATCCCGAAAATGATAAAAATGACAATAAAAAAAATACCAATTCAACTCCACCTTTGTAACTATAAATCTATCACCACATTCAGTCTTTGGAGCCAAAACACTGCTCTAAAAGATACTAAATACTAAACTACACCAATTAAATTGAATTAATAAAAACCAATTAAATGAGTTACACCTGTACTGCAAAACTGGAATAACTCAGATCAACATGTTTGTTACACAAAAACGTATAAACGGGAATTTATACTTCTTTCTTTCTTTCTTTCTTTCTTTCTTTCTTTCTTTCTTTCTTTCTTTCTTTCTTTCTTTCTTTCTTTCTTTCTTTCTTTCTTTCTTTCTTTCTTTCAGGCTCATATCTTTCTTTCTTTCTTTCTTTCTTTCTTTCTTTCTTTCTTTTTATCATTTTTACCGCGAGATGACAAATTCTTACCGTGGGGAATGTTTTGGACGGTATATCGTGAACGGTAAAATATCACCCATTCCTAGTCACCAGCCTGATGTCTCCCCTGATTCCCTGATTGTTTCCACCTGCGTCTCCTCCTCATGGGTATTTAGTCTTTGCTAAATGCTAAATAAACAAGTCTGTCTTGTTGCCAGAGTATCTGGTCCTAGCGAGTACATCCAGCCGTCACAGCCTTGACCAAGAAGCTTCGCCCCCTTGTCAAGTTTGTATTTCTATGTTTTTGTAATCCCTCTGAAGAAGAGTGAGTGACCTTGTTTTCTGATAACGTTTCTGGTTAGACATAAGAAGTAGTTTTGATTCCCTTTCTTGTTTCCTCCCTTTTGGAGCGCCTTTTGTTCCTTTATAGTCCTGACTAGTGTAGCTTAGTTTTTTACTCTTGTCAGCTTCGTTTTTGAGTATTTGATTTTGATATTTATATAAGTATTTAGATCAGTGTGGCGTTTCTCCTCTGGTTGGAGTTATTTTTAGTTTCGTTTCTTTCTTCTGGGTTTTGTCACCGCGCCTTTTGGTGACGTCTAGTTTTTCGTAGCCTGTTTGTTTGTCACCCTGTCTTGAGAGATCCAAGAACATCTAAATAAAAACCTGTCGTTACCGATCTCGGTCGGCATCTGAGTCCTCCTTTAAACGCAGGTCTGACATATATATATATATATATATATATATATATATATACCTTACCTGACTTGGGTTCCTGGTTACAGATGAAATCCCGGCTAAACGAATAGCAGGTCGAGCTGCTTCTCTCTACAACCAAGAATCTCCCAAGCCAACAATTAAAGACCACCGTGCTGTCCATAAACCAGTTCCATAATGTGTGTTTGTGTCACTTGTAAGGCAACCTTGGGTGACCTGAAAGGCGCCTCTAAAAAAATGAATGATGTCTCAGGTCACATGACCCGGGTCACATGACCGCCACTCGGAGCTGCTCTGGTCAGAACAGGGAGCTGATTGTTGGGAGTCGCTCATTTCCTGTCAATCAAACCCCCCGTTAGCTCGGACCACATTCATGACATTCCTGTCTGCAGACACAGAACCAACGAGTCTGCAGTCCACAAGTTCAAAGCTCTGGATACCAAACAATTACACACACGGCTCCTCAATACCGTCACTCCTTCATCCAGAGCTACTCTCCCTTTACCGTCACTCCTTCATCCAGAGCTTCCACCACAACAAACTTTATGCAAATGAGCAGCAGCGACGCCGAGGCAGCGTCCAATCACAGACCGGGATTCCCGAAGCAAGAACCCTCAATGCATCCCACTGCTGCTTCCACCTGCCTGCGGTCCCCCACCCCCCTCTGGTCATCCCGCTGCTGCTTCCACCTGCAGCTTTATATAGATATGTGTAGACTATATACACTGTTCTCTCCAGTTCTGCAGTACAGCTTGAAGCCCCGCCCCCTGCAGTTTTCAGTGTGAATCCAGGGTTAGGCGTCCAGTAAGGTACGTACCGGTCTGGACCTGGTTCTGGTTCTGGGGGTCTACGTACCGTTCTGGGGTCCACAGGCCAGGCTGTAGGACGTCCAGAGATTCACGGCCATCAAGAACGTGGCGATGAACCCGAAAACCTGCAAACAAACAGACACAGAACCAGGTGAGACCAGAACCGGACCAGAACCGGACCCCCCGAGGTCACGTGACCCGGCTCACCCACCGATGCCACGATCAGCGCCGACACTCCGCCGCTCTTGGCCGCGGCCACGATGGAGGCGATGAAGACGAGGACGGCCCCGACGGAGTAGTGGAAGAACTCCTGCAACGACAGAGACCGGGTCAGAACCAGACCAGAACCAGACCAGACCAGACCAGAACCAGACCAGACCCCGGTGGTCTGTAGAGGACCTGCAGGTCTGGATCAGAATCAGCTTTATTGGCCGAGTTAGACGTGGGCTGAGCTGGAAAAATCCTGTAATTTTCAAAAACTGCTGCCTCGTATACAAAATCCATCACAGCTTAGCTTAGCATAGCCTAGCTTAGCTTACCTGTAGTGCACTAGTCCCTGATTTACCTGTAGTGCATGTAGTTCCTGATCTACCTGTAGTGCACTAGTCCCTGATTTACCTGTAGTGCATGTAGTCCCTGATTTACCTGTAGTGCATGTAGTCCCTGATTTACCTGTAGTGCATGTAGTCCCTGATTTACCTGTAGTGCACTAGTCCCTGATTTACCTGTAGTGCATGTAGTCCCTGATTTACCTGTAGTGCATGTAGTCCCTGATTTACCTGTAGTGCATGTAGTCCCTGATCTACCTGTAGTGCATGTAGTCCCTGATTTACCTGTAGTGCATGTAGTCCCTGATTTACCTGTAGTGCACTAGTCCCTCATTTACCTGTAGTGAATATAGTCCCTGATTTACCTGTAGTGCATGTAGTCCCTGATTTACCTGTAGTGCATGTAGTCCCTGATTTACCTGTAGTGCACTAGTCCCTCATTTACCTGTAGTGAATATAGTCCCTGATTTACCTGTAGTGCATGTAGTCCCTGATTTACCTGTAGTGAATGTAGTCCCTGATTTACCTGTAGTGCATGTAGTCCCTGATTTACCTGTAGTGCACTAGTCCCTGATTTACCTGTAGTGCATGTAGTCCCTGATTTACCTGTAGTGAATGTAGTCCCTGATTTACCTGTAGTGCATGTAGTCCCTGATTTACCTGTAGTGCATGTAGTCCCTGATTTACCTGTAGTGCACTAGTCCCTGATTTACCTGTAGTGCACTACTCCCTGATTTACCTGTAGTGCACTAGTCCCTGATTTACCTGTAGTAAACTAGTCCCTGATTTACCTGTAGTGAATATAGTCCCTGATTTACCTGTAGTGCACTAGTCCCTGATTTACCTGTAGTGCATGTAGTCCCTGATTTACCTGTAGTGCATGTAGTCCCTGATTTACCTGTAGTGCATGTAGTCCCTGATTTACCTGTAGTGCACTAGTCCCTGATTTACCTGTAGTGCACTAGTCTCTGATTTACCTGTAGTGCACTAGTCCCTGATCTACCTGTAGTGCATGTAGTCCCTGATTTACCTGTAGTGCACTAGTCCCTGATTTACCTGTAGTGCACTAGTCTCTGATTTACCTGTAGTGCACTAGTCCCTGATTTACCTGTAGTGCACTAGTCCCTGATTTACCTGTAGTGCATGTAGTCCCTGATTTACCTGTAGTGAATATAGTCCCTGATTTACCTGTAGTGCATGTAGTCCCTGATTTACCTGTAGTGCACTAGTCCCTGATTTACCTGTAGTGCATGTAGTCCCTGATTTACCTGTAGTGCACTAGTCCCTGATTTACCTGTAGTGCATGTAGTCCCCGATTTACCTATAGTGAACTAGTCCCTGATTTACCTGTAGTGAATGTAGTCCCTGATTTACCTGTAGTGCATGTAGTCCCTGATTTACCTGTAGTGCATGTAGTCCCTGATTTACCTGTAGTGCATGTAGTCCCTGATTTACCTGTAGTGCATGTAGTCCCTGATTTACCTGTAGTGCACTAGTCCCTGATTTACCTGTAGTGCACTAGTCCCTGATTTACCTGTAGTGCACTAGTCCCTGATTTACCTGTAGTGCATGTAGTCCCTGATTTACCTGTAGTGCATGTAGTCCCTGATTTACCTGTAGTGCATGTAGTCCCTGATTTACCTGTAGTGCATGTAGTCCCTGATTTACCTGTAGTGCATGTAGTCCCTGATTTACCTGTAGTGCATGTAGTCCCTGATTTACCTGTAGTGCATGTAGTCCCTGATTTACCTGTAGTGCACTAGTCCCTGATTTACCTGTAGTGAATATAGTCCCTGATTTACCTGTAGTGATTATAGTCCCTGATTTACCTGTAGTGCACGTAGTCCCTGATTTACCTGTAGTGATTATAGTCCCTGATTTACCTGTAGTGCACTAGTCCCTGATTTACCTGCAGTGCATGTAGTCCCTGATTTACCTGTAGTGCATGTAGTCCCTGATTTACCTGTAGTGCACTAGTCCCTGATTTACCTGTAGTGCATGTAGTCCCTGATTTACCTGTAGTGCACTAGTCCCTGATTTACCTGTAGTGCATGTAGTCCCTGATTTACCTGTAGTGCACTAGTCCCTGATTTACCTGTAGTGCATGTAGTCCCTACAGCTTATAAATGGGTGGTTGAGAAAACACCGGTCCGGCCGGTGGAAACCAGTCTCCGTCTGGACTCACCGTGAGCGGCCAGTTGATGCAGCGCATCCGCTCCTGCAGCCGGAACAGATGCATGAGCAGGAAGACGAGGAACGCCACGAAGAACCAGAGCAGAACCACCTCGAAAAACTGGAACGCCGCCCAGCTGGGCCACCCACGGGCGCAGCGCACGCACAGGAAGGCCACGAGCAGGGCGAGCTACGAGGGGGGGAGAGAGAGAGGTGGTGATGTCATCACAGCAGGGAGTGACGTCATCACAGCAGGAAGTGACATCATCACACCAGGAAGCTCCTGCTCGCTGCCTGAAGGAGCTCAAATTATTTCTGTTATTAACGATTCTGAAGGTCCCCCCCCGGGCCTCCGGGCCCCCCAGCCCCGGCCCCCCAGGGCCCCCCTTCACAAAAACACATTAAAAAAGACACAAGATGACCAAATAAAATAAGAGTAAGATAAGAGACGCAAATGAAAAGACAAAAATGGCAAAAACTGCAAGTTTTGAGTTAATATCTTTTTTTTTTTTTTTTAGAATAATTTTGGGTGATTTTGGTGTTTTTTTTCTTCCAAACAACTATAAAAAAAGAGATGCAAAAAATCAATAAATGTCAGAAACTGGAAGAAAAAACACCAAAATCACCCCAAATTATTCTCAAAAATAAAAATAGACAAAACTGAAAAATTACCAATAAAAAAACCATATTAATTCAAAACTTTGCAAATAACTATAAAAAAGAGATGCAAAAAAACTATAAGTGTCAAAAACTGGAAGAAAAAAACCCAAAATCACCCAGAATTATTCTAAAAAATAAAAATACAAAAATTACCACGATATTAACTCAAAACTTTGCAAAAAGCTTTAAAAAGAGATGCAAAAAAACAATAAAAACACAAATAACACAAATATGTAAGAAAAAAAAAACAAAGTCACAAGAAGAAATGTGAATTTAAAAAAAGAAAGACCTAAAAAGAGAAACGACGGAAGAGGAAATGAAAACACACGTTTAACAAACTATCACGAGGTTTAACTACGCAAAAATGCTGAAAACAAATGCAGAAGACCAGAAATGGGCATTAAATGAATATACACGCACTAGATTAGTAAAAACACCATGTAGATGAGATATAAAAACATAAAAACAACCACAGAAACTTCACCGACCACAAAACACAACCAGACTCCTAAAAAGGACAATAATTCACCACCGAGAGCGAGAGAGGAGACAAAGAGACACGGGACAAAAACACATTATTAAACACACACAAGAGGATCAGGACTGGGGAGGCCCCGGGGGGGCCAGGGGGCCCCGGAGGGGTTAATCTGCATCACGCATCAGTATTGATCAGTATTGATCGAGTTACAAATACAAATTCAGGTTATTGTTTTACTGTTTCTCCCACTCTAGCAACCGACACCCCCACTCTAGATTTGACAAAAAAAGTGATTTCCAGTCCTCGCTTGAGTGCTCATATCTTGAAAAGTGTACATCCTAGGAAGAAACTGTTTCAGGTTTGGAGAGAGAAGAGAAGTTTTCCTCCGTTTTGAAGTTTGAATGACAGTTCTACGTGCAAGTATGAGAAAGTTAGGTGACTTTTTTTACTTTTTCCCATCCACTTTGAATGGGTTTTTTGGCCGTTTTTTTGGGAATAGCTTTGGGAATTTTTTTTAAATTCGCTTCTTGTGACTTTGGTGTTTTTTTTCTTAATTTTTTGTGTTATTTGTGTTTTTATTGTTTTTTTGCATCTCTTTTTTAAAGTTATTTGCAAAGTTTTGAGTTAATATTGTTTATTTCGTTGTTTTCTTTGTGTGCTTTGTTTATTTTTATTTTTTAGAATAATTTGAGGTGATTTGGGTTTTTTTCTTCCAGTTTTTGACATTTATTGTTTTTTGCATCTCTTTTTTATAGTTATGTGCAAAGTTTTGAGTCCCTGGGGGGGGCCGGGGGGGGCCCCGGGGGGCCCCGGAGGGCGAACAGGGGCCCTGGTCTCACAGAACTACGTCAGGATAGAAAATTCTTGTTCATAAAAATCAATACTTTTCTGTTTCTCTGCCTTTCTAACACGATCAATACCGATTAATACCGATCAATACTGATCAATACTGATCAATACGGATCAATACTGATGCGTGATGCAGATTAACCCCCTGGAAGTCACTGAAACCCTGTTGAGCTGCATTTTGCAATAACGGTGCATTTTGTAATAAAGGTCCAAAATGTAATAACTTTTTCATTTCATTTTGTAATAAATTTTGCCTCATTATGTAATAAGTTATTGCATTTTGAGAAGATTATTATAAAATGCACTTTTTATTTTCTAGGAAATGTAATAACATGGTGCATTATGTAATAAAACCTATTATTGTTGTTTGTTTAACAATGAATTTATACAAGAGTGACTTTTGTTGTTTTTTATGCAATTTCCCTAAGAGCTATGTAGCCCAATAAATCTATGTATAAAACTCCAAATATAACTTTAGTTGCCTATTTGAAGTTTGGAATTATATAGGCCAATAACAAACAAATAAACTCTGCTTTAGAATTGTTATTACATAATGCACCATGTTATTACATTTTCTAGAGAATAAAAAAAGTTGCAATTGCATTTTGTAATAATCTTCTCAAAATGTAATAACTTATTACATAACGCGGCGAAATTTATTACAAAATGCGTTGGGGTAGTTTATTACAAAATGCGGCTTTATT
The DNA here is from genome assembly GCF_033807715.1 of Cololabis saira. Lineage (NCBI taxonomy): Eukaryota > Metazoa > Chordata > Actinopteri > Beloniformes > Belonidae > Cololabis > Cololabis saira. Next base: position 52,487,920 of record NC_084589.1, read on the forward strand.
ATCAATCAAATGTTATTTTATAGCACCTTTCATCCAGGTACATGAAATACAAAGTGCTTAACATTTTGACTGAAAAATAAGCATAAAAAAAAACAAAAATAAAAACTGGGAGACCAATTAAGTTAATTCAAATGAAATAATGATAAAAGTTTAAGAATTAGGGCTAAAAAATAATCAGTCCACAACAATAAACTATAACAATAATAAAAACATTACAAGAAATAGATAAATAAATAAAACAAATACCTCTAAAAAAATGTTAAACAGAATAAAACTATAGAATTTGATGCTACATAAAAGCCAGACCAAAGAAATGAGTTTTTAGTTTAAAAATGTCCACATTTCCATCTTATTACAAAATGAAATGACAAAGTTATTCCATTTTGGACGTTTATTACTAAATGAAATAAAGTTATTCCATTTTGGACGTTTATTCCTAAATGAAATGACAAAGTTATTCCATTTTGGACGTTTATTAATAAATGAAATAAAGTTATTCCATTTTGGACGTTTATTCAAGTTATTCCATTTTGGACGTTTATTACTAATGTTTATTATAAATGTATTAGTAAATGCGGCCCCCCAGCCCCAGGGCGGCCCCCGGGCCTCGGCGGGCCCAGGGCGGGGCCCCACCCACCCCCGCCCCCCCCGGTCCCCCCCGGTTCTCACCAGCTGTCCCAGCTTCAGCAGGCCGGGGATGGTCCTCACGTAGCCCGGGTTGAGGACTCCGTCCCCGGGGGAGCGGGTGGAGGTCTGGCCGCTGATCACGGTGTGGGACATGGAGGCGGTGGAGGAGAAAGTGCTGCGGGAGGAGAGAGAAGGTGGAGCAGCGGAGACTGAACCTCCACCCGGAGCTGCTGCTGCTGCTGCAGGAAAACAAGCTGCAGCCGCTGCAGCATGCACTTCCGGGACCGACTTCACAATAAAAGCCCGGGACGTTTTATGCAGTGATGTTGGATGTGGTGTTGTTGTTGTCAGACTCTAGCAGTTCTAGTTTTAGTTTAGTCTTTTCAGCTATCATGTTAGTTTTTATTAGTTAGTTAGTTAGTTAATCTTTATTTCGGTCAATTACAGTATAAGCATAAAAATCAATAAGCAAGATAAACATTTACAGGTTTTTCTTTGGTCAACTTGGTGATTATTTTGACGGAAAAGGTCTGGACTTGAAGCAGAAAGATGATCTTGCCCTTTTAACATAATAGAATATACAAAAAGAACAAATTAAGTATCATGAGGCTACACAAAATAATAATAATAATAATAATAATAATAATAATAATAATAAATAATAATAATAGCTGTAATAATAGTAGTAGTAATAATAGAAACTGACAAAAGTTTCTGAAAGAAACTGACGTTCATTCTCCTTTTAGTCGTGTCTCAGTCGACTAAAAGTCTGAGAATCATTTTAGTCAGAATTGTCCATTTTAGTCTTATTTTAGTCAGAATTGTCCAGGACCATTTTAGTCTAGTTTTAGTCAAAGATTGTATTTATCCAAACCCATTTTACAATTCAAACAAGGTTATTTTATTATTATATTATTGTTACTTTATTGACTGAAGAATACATTCATTCCAGATACAGAATGAATGAATAAATACATATTTATTTTCCCACATTTCTCCCCGTCTTTTTCTTTTTCGACGACACACTGGGTTTTATTTTCCACGTCTATGTAGGAAAGTGGATCCAAAGATTTTAGATTAGATTAGATTAGACTAGATTAGATTTATTTATTGTACCCTTGGGTAAATGTGGTTAACAGTGAGTGCTTCATCTCGTATTATACTTACAATCCAAAAACCAAACACTCAACAACACAGGACTAGATAAAGTGGCGACAGCTTTGGCTAAAGGAACAAAAAGGACGTACCCAAGATAAGAATCAAGATAAGTTAAAACATCAGTAGATAAAAACACTAAAATATTAACCAAGCCAAAGGATAAAAAACGTGCCTTTTCATAAAAACAAGATAAAGGAAACAATACAAATACAAAGTAAAATGTTAAGTTACATGGCGGTGACCATGAGGTGGGCGTGGTCACGTCAGGTTGAAGCTAATCAATAAATCAATATGAGGAGAAAGAAGCTTCAAATGTTCAAATGTTTCCTCCAAACAAACCTGTGGATGACGTCACATGGGGCGTGTCCAGGTTAAGCTCCGCCCACAGTTTGAACCATGTGGGAGGTTCTTCAGTCAAAACTGCAGGTCTGACCTTTAATGACGCGAGGAGGGGGCGTGGCCTAATGACTGACCCCGCCCCCAGAGCCGTGAAGACCTGGTTTATTCCAAAACATGTCCAAGACCTCAGAAAACTCTGGAAACTTATGTCAAAGACACAAAACCTGGACCTTTTTTCAACGATTAAAAGCTGCTATATGTGGATTTTACAAAAGCAGCTGCAAATATTTTAGTTTTTCTCTTATTATGATTAGATAAATGAAGAGAAAATAAAATGTCTTGAGGGAGGCAGACAGGTCTTTTATTCTGAAGGGACTTCCTGTGTGTGCAGGCCTCGGCTGGGGGGGCAGGGCTTTTATTCTGAAGGGACTCCTTGTGTGTGCAGGCCCTGCCTGGGGGGGCAGGGCTTTTATTCTGAAGGGGCTCCTTGTGTGTGCAGGCCTGGGTGGGGGATAGGTATTTTATTCTGAAGGGACTTCCTGTGCCCGGCCCCGGGTGGGCGGGGCCAGCTTGACAGGGGGCGTGGCCTCCAGCAGGAGCTGCAGCAGCTTCATGATGAAACATCCAGAGAAACATTCACCCATTCATCCATTCATCAGGACTGGTGTGGTCAGCAGAGAGAGGAGAGACACACATGTAGACAAATACACACACATATGTACACACACACATACACACACACATATATACACACACACATGTACACACACATATACACACACATATGTACACACACATATGTACACACACATATACACACACACATGTACACACACATATACACACACACATATATACACACACACATGTACACACACATATACACACACACACATATACACACACATATGTACACATATTTACACACACATATACACACACATGTACACACACATATACACACACATGTACACACACACACATATACACATGTACACACACAAATACACACACATATGTACACACACACATATACACACACACACACACACACATATACACACGCATGTACACACACATATACACACACACATATACACACACATATACACACACATGTACACACACACATACACACACATGTACACACACATATACACACACATGTACACACACACACATATACACACACACACACACACATGTACACACACAAATACACACACATATGTACACACACACATATACACACACACACACACACACACACACACACATATACACACGCATGTACACACACATATACACACACACATATACACACACATGTACACACACACATACACACACATGTACACACACATATACACACACATATATACACACACACACACATATACACACATGTACACACACATATACACACACATATACACACACATATGTACACACATATACACACACATATACACACATATGTACACACACATATACACACACATATACACACACACACACATATACACACAAATACACACACACACACACATATACACACACATATACACACACATATACACACACATATACACACACATGTACACACACATATACACACACACACATGTACACACACACATGTACACACACACACATGTACACACACACACACACACACACACACATATACACACACATATATACACACACACATGTGCGCACACACACACACATATACACACACATATGTACACACATATACACACACATATACACACATATGTACACACATATGTACACACACATATACACACACATATACACACACACACACATATACACACAAATACACACACACACACACACACACATATACACACACATATACACACACATATACACACACATGTACACACACATATACACACACACATGTACACACACACATGTACACACACACACACATGTACACACACACACACACACACACACACACACACACACACATATACACACACATATATACACACACATGTGCGCACACACACACACACACATATACACACACATATGTACACACATTTACACACACATATACACACACATATGTACACACATTTACACACACATGTACACACACATGTACACACACATATACACACACACATATACACACACATATACACACACATGTACACACACATATACACACACACACATATACACACACATATACACACACATATGTACACATATATACACACACATATACACACACACACACATATACACACACATATGTACACACATTTACACACACATATACACACACATGTACGCACACACATGTACACATATACACACACACATGTACACACACACATATACACACACATATACACACACATGTACACACACATGTACACACACATATGTACACACATATACACACACATATACACACACACACATATGTACACACATATACACACACATATGTACACACACATACACACACATATACACACACATATACACACACACACACACACACACACATATACACACACATGTACACACACATATACACACACACACACACACATGTACACACACATGAACACACACATATACACACACATATACACACACACATATGTACACACATATACACACACACACACACACACACACATATGTACACACACATGAACACACACATATACACACACATATACACACACATATGTACACACATATACACACACACACACACACATATGTACACACACATGAACACACACATATACACACACATATACACACACACACACACACACATATGTACACACACATGAACACACACATATACATACACATATACACACACATGTACACACACATATACACAAACATATACACACACATGAACACACACATATACACACACATATACACACACATATACACACACATATACACACACATGAACACACACACACACACACACACACACACACACACACACACACACACACACACATCCTTGAATCTTTGGCTAAACCTCTCAGACATCTTTAATAATTCAAACTGCTTCAGAAATAAAACAATAGGGAAAAACACTGAAGTGCTGCAGCAGCATCGGCCAATGGGGAGGGGGGGCAGTTAGGGGAGGGGGGGGGCAGTTAGGGGAGGGGGGGGGGGGGGCAGTGAGGGGGGGGGCGTTAGGGGCGTCGGCCTTTGATTGGCGGCTAAAGTCAGTACCTTTGTACAGAAACAGGAACAGGCAGAGACACAAACAACAACCAGTCCAGGTCTCGTATCCGTGATCTCGTCCTTTCGGTCACGGCAAAGTTCATGACCTTAGGTTCAATTCAATTCAATTCAATTTTATTTGTATAGCGTCTAATTCAACAAAAGTTGTCTCTAGACGCTTTCCAGAGACCCAGAACATGAACCCCCGAGCAGTTGTTAGATAAACAATGGCAGGTAAAAACTCCCCTAGTGGGAGAAAAGCCTTAAGCCAGGGGTAGGCAATTCCGGTCCTCGAGGGCCGGTGTCCTGCATGTCTTAGATGTTACCCCTGCTTCAGCACACCATGATAAAAGTACCTGTGTCATTAACAGAATTGTGCAGCCCTGGATGACAAGCTGATGACGATGATTAATTAGAATCAGGTGTGTTAAAGCAGTGAAACATCTAAAACATGCAGGACACCGGCCCTCGAGGACCGGAATTGCCTACCCCTGCCTTAAGCCAAACAGTGGCAAGAAAAACTCCCCTTTAGGAGGGAAGAAACCTGGACCAGGACCTGGAACTGGACCAGGACCTGGACCTGGACCTAGACCAGGACCTGGATCCTGCCGAGGGCCAGACTGGAGGTCAGGGGCGTCAGCAGCACA
>NC_084589.1:52796445-52921445 GCF_033807715.1 Cololabis saira
TCATTACAGAGTCCCATGACGCCACCCACGACTCTCTATGTCAAAACATTCAAAAGTTATGGCAGATAAAAGTATTCTAGGGGGCGCTGTTGAGCCGTTAGGCCACGCCCATTAATGCAAACCATGAAAAATCAAATTTATCACCAGGTCTGGCTTGCATGCAAAATTTGGTGCCTTTTGGAGAACTATCAAATATGGACCAATCACATGAAGGGGGGGCCCGCCTTTTGGCGTCTAGCGTTGCCACGGTAACACTTTTGAAAGAGAAAAGTAATGCGCGTCGTCGCAGGATGGAGACGCACATTTTGATGTATAACACACCTGGGTGCATGTTACGGTTCGGGCCCTATTAATTGCCGAACGAATGGCATAAATTTCGCCAAAATGACACAATTTATTCAAAATGGCCGACGTCCTGTTCGGTTTGGGCCATGGCTCCAAGAGACTTTTCTTTAAGTTGTGTACTGATACAGGTGTGTAGCGATTTTCGTGCATGTACGTCAAACCGTATTGTGGGGCTTGAGGCGCAAAGTTTTCTAGGGGGCGCTGTTGAGCCATTAGGCCACGCCCATTAATGCAAACCATTAAATATCAAATTTATCGCCAGGCCTGGCTTGCATGCAAAATTTGGTGACTTTTTGGGCACGTTTAGGGGGGGCAAAAAGGCCCTCCTTTCGTAGGAAGAAAAAGAAAAAGAAAAAGAAAAAAAAAAAATTCCTACAGATACAATAGGGCCTTCGCACTGAAGGTGCTCGGGCCCTAATTAAGACACAAATAGGAACAAGATTTAAGTTGTAGTGCGCTAGAGAAACAGTCCTGCTGTCAGGAGCTGCACACTTATAACATCTATATAAAGTGAAATAGTGGAACACAGCTATGAAACTAGTTAAATATTTTAGTTATCCGTGGACAGATCATTTCAGTAGTTGTTCAGCTCTCAAATAGAAGACATTTTTAAGGAACAGTAACATTGAGCTGACGGGACTTTATTAGAGGTAAGTTGTTGCTCTACATATGAATATAACCCTGAGTAATAGTGTGCTTAAACATAATATATATAAACATAATAAACATAATATATATAACCCAGGTTGAGAAACTAAATAAAGTAAACATTAACCTATAACTGATATTCACTGTCAAATAAACTATACCTGCATACCAAACTAATACTCATCAGAATAGTGACATAAGTAAAAAATAAAAAAGATATATCAATATAGTTAGGGATATAGTCTTTGTCACAAAAATGACATACTTAAACAGCATTATTGTGCTTTTCAGTCTTAAACAAAAAACTCCTTTTCAAGGAAAGGGTTAAAAGCCATCTCGATAGAGAGGAAAAAGAGAGAAAAAATACACAAGTTCAGCACTTGGGTTACTCAGCAGAGTTCAGTTATTAATATGTGACACATTGTATAGTGTATCCAACAAATCTCAGTAACATGAGAGTTCAGCAACAGTTCCCGTCAGTGGAGATCACCACAGAAATCTTAGGTAGCCAGTGCCAGTTCAGCCCCGTCTGCAAAGGCTCGTCCTCCGACGAAATAAGCAGTCTTTCCTTGCTCGCGTGCCTTGGCCACCAGCGACCAGAGCTGCCTCTTTCTCTGTCTGATGATCGGAGACAGATCCTCAGCAAAACGCAGCTTGTTGCTCTGGAGGAAGGTGGACTTTTTTGCAGCTTTCCAAACTGCATCCCGGTGGATTCGCAATGTCTGCAGAGAGGATAGTTGGGACTAACCTCCCATCTATCCAGGACCTGTACCGGTCCAGGACCAGGAAACGGGCAGGTTGAATCTCTGCAGACCCCTCACACCCGGGACACCGCCTGTTCCAACTCCTCCCTCTGGACGGCGCTACAGAGCACTGTACGCCAAAACCTCCAGACACAAAGACAGTTTCTTCCCGCAAGCGGTTGCTCTGATGAACTCCCACAAATAATAAGTCTCAGAGTAACCAAACACGTGCAATAAAAATCATCCAGCACCCTCTTTAATAATCATGTCTGCCTCACTCTGCTGCACCTCTCACTTTTGTACTTCCTTTTGTATAATTTTTTGTATTTTTTGTATAATTTGTCTGTTAAAATTGTATATAGGTTATACTTATACTTATTCTTATTTTTATTCAGAACTATCCTTCTTTTATCACTACCTCAAACTGCTGCACCTTAAAATGTTAAAATGTTTATATGTATATAGTAATACCACATTTGTTTATTGTTTATTTGTTTTACTACCAAAGAGCGAAATAACCGAATCAAATTCCTTGTTGGACAATGTTCGAACCTGGCCAATAAAGCTGATTCTGATTCTGATTCTGATTCTGATTCTGATTCTGATTCTGAACTGGAGGATAATTCCTCGAGGCCTGGACTCATCCTTTTTCAGCTGGCCCAGACGATGCACAGTGTCGATGACGTCAGGAAACTTGGTTTTGTTGTCAGGTAAAACGGCCTGGCAGATCAGTATCACCTCTTCACGGACGTTTTGATTCTTCTTCTCAGGCACCCCGTAGAGTCGCAGGTTCCATCGCGTGAATAGCTTTCGAGCTCAGCCAGCCGCTGCTCCATCACGGCCGCTTTCTTCTCCGCCACTCCGATACGTCCCTCGATGTGCGTAACTTTCCCTTTTACCTCACGGATTTCGGCACAGGCAAAGTCAACTGTCTTCTTGAGACCCTCTATCTTCAAAGAGTTGTCAGTTATTAGCTTCTCAACATTTTTCTCCAGAGCATCAATTCTGGTGTTAAACATCACTGATATTTGCTGCACAATATCCGTGTTATCTCCGTCTGTTGCACGAGGATGCTTACTTTTCTTCAGTGGCGGTGGCTTCGTCGGCGAGATGGGCAGGGGAGGAAGGTCCGCCTCCGCAACAGCCAGGACGGGCTGGTTTAGCAAGCAGTAGTCGTGCATGTTGGTCACAAGCGCGTTCTCCGGTGCACACTTCGGTTCCATGCCGCTAATGTGGCTAATAAACGTCGTTCTAATATTTGCCAACAGAAAAAGCTCAATATAGTCGTGTTTCACTCGTTTTATACGGATTGAGGTGGGCAGCTCCCGAAAATGCAAGCGCTCACGTCGCCATCTTGGATCTGACGATCCGTGGAAACGACGTATATAAAGGCTAGATGACTCGTCCGCGCTGCTGCGACGTCGTTCACCGGCGGCCATCTTGCCACAGGCTCACTCATAACATTAGTGGAGGAAGTGGTTTCCAGATTCTGCAGGAACAGGAAGTGGTTTCCAGATTCTGCAGGAACAGGAAGTGGTTTCCAGATTCTGCAGGAACAGGAAGTGGTTTTCAGATATTCCGGGCCGGTCGGTTTAAACTTTAAAACCACATGAGGAGTTTCCACCCTCGTCGAGGGTTTAAGTGACATGTTTTTAACCACATGAACTCTCATAAACACTCAGAATGAAAGCTGCTCGCACCAGCAAACACTGACGGAGGAAAACTAAATAAACTGTTAGTTCTGCATCTTTTAGCGTTTCCACCTTTCAGAAATAGAAATAAGTGACGCCCCGATTTCAGCAGCGCAGGAGCCAAAAAAAAGGGAATGTCCCCAAAACTTCTTAACTGCATAGAAATGTATTTATTTTATATGAAAAAACTAAATACTTTGATTTAAAGTTTAAAGTGCTTTAATTACATTGAACTTGCATGACTGTAAAGACAGACAACCATGTAGCAACTGAAATATGCTAAATATAAATATAGATACAGGTGAAGGTCGGGAAATTAGAATATGGTGTAAAAGTTAATTTATTTCAATTCAACTTAAAAGGTGAAACTAATACACAGGACTGTCTCAGAAAATTAGAATATTGTGATGAAGTTCTTTATTTTCAGTAATGCAAAAATGTCCTACATTCTGGATTCATTACAAATCAACTGAAATATCTCAAGCCTTTTATTATTTTAATATTGCTGATCATGGTTTACAGCTTAAGAAAACTCAAATATCCTATCTCAAAAAATTAGAATATTCTGGGAATCTTAATCTTAAACTGTAGCTATAATCAGTAATATTAAAATAATAAAAGGCTTGCAATATTTCAGTTGATTTGTAATGAATCCAGAATGGATGACAGTTTTGTTTTTTTAATTGTATTACAGAAAATAAAGAACTTTATCACAATATTCTAATTTTCTGAGACAGTATGTAGAGTTGTAGACTAAATAGTTATTGTCAAAAGTAGACTATTATCGCCTGAGAGTTTTCTCAATCATATATATATATATATATATATATATATATATATATATATATATATATATATATATATATATATATATATAATTATATATATATATATATATATATATATGTGACCGATGGATGTCTTCTCTCAATTAATCACGCTCTGGAACTCGTGTGTTGGTAACAGCTCAAATGGTGTTTATTCTGCATCAACAGAAAAAGGGGTACAGGAGACAGTGCACATTAATGTGTGGACCAAAGCACATAATCTGTCTGCCTCATGGGAATCCTCCAGCACTGAGAGTACTAATATACTATGGTGATCGTATAGTGGATTTCATATTTGCAAAATAAAATAAATCAAATGTCTAATACATAAAAAAACAGAAAATGTAAAATGCATGTATTATCTTTTTACTATGAACTGTTACCGTTTTTTATATATTATTTTAGCTTAATGAATTTGAACAAAACATAAAATTGTGACACTCAACATACCTGCATCAACAGAAAAAGGGGTACAGGAGACAGTGCACATTAATGTGTGGACCAAAGCACATAATCTGTCTGGGAAAACAACAATAAAACCTGTTAGCTACTTGTATTGGAGACGTTTTTTTTACAAGTAATAAACATACACAGAACATATATTTGACTGAACAAAAAACGTGACAAAGTTGGTATAATATAATTAGCTTTCAGACATTTATCCCAGATTAAACTTTTAAGTGCTTTACAAAACATTTATAACTTGTTTTGTCCACAGACATACAGATGCATTACCTGCCTCATGGGAATCCTCCAGCACTGAGGATTTCCCACAATTCCCCGCTATTATGAATGCAGGCATGTACAACAGCAGGGGGCGTAGTTTCCCCATTTAGCGGGATTTTAACCACAACGTATTCAACCCTGTTACATATATATGCCTATATTTTTTTTTTTAACTCTCAAATTATCTTGGTCAAAATTGCCTTCATTTTGTTGGACCCCCTGCAGTACCTTCGCAGCCCCACTAGGGGTCGCCGACCCCCTGTTGAAGACCCCTGCAATAGATGGCTCATATCAGTGTCTGGGGGCCCCTGGTGTCAGCTGGGAGCCCCTGGTGTCAGCTGGGGGCCCCTGGTGTCAGCTGGGGGCCCCTGGTGTCAGCTGGGAGCCCCTGGTGTCAGCTGGGGGCCCCTGGTGTCAGCTGGGGGCCCCTGGTGTCAGCTGGGGGCCCCTGGTGTCAGCTGGGGGCCCTGGTGTCAGCTGGGGGCCCCTGGTGTCAGCTGTTCGTCTGCTTGCAGCCAGAAACTTTAAATGAAACTGAATTGAGACAAAAATGTCACCAGTAAGACAATAATCCAAAATATGTTTTGGTAAATTAAAAACATCTGTTGTTTTTGTTTCTTTTCTTGAACCATTTAAAAAAAAAAGATTCATTCCAACTTCTTTCACTAAAAGAAAACAGGTGAGATTTTCTTTTTCCTCAACTAACATAAATGTTTTTTAAACACGAATCTTCTTACTTGTATAACTAAAATATATCCAGGGCTCCTGTGACGGAGCAGGGGCGTCTCCGGAGCTTCACCATGTATGACCCGATCTGAGAAAGATCTGGAACTATAGTGGTCTTTACTACTGAAGTTACACCACGGTCTGTTTGAATACTTGATTCTTTTTTTTTTCTATTATTTTACCTTGTCTGCACATATTAATGGTTAATACTATGCAGGTAAAAACCTAAGACGTATGTGCATTATTACTATATTTAATATATATACATATATATACGCATACAAACTCAGTGAGTGTTTTTTTTTTGGGTGACGACATCCACTGCCAATCCAGGAAGCAGGAACACACGGAGGCCTCACGTCAAGCACTGGAAATCTGCAACAAAAAACCACAAACAAAACACGAAACCGGCACGGAGCCAACCAAAACACGAGCAGCAATCGACCCAAATCTTGAGATCTGATCGCAGTCTGAGCTAAGCTATCGCTACCTAACCCCAAAAACTACAGAGCCAGCATGTGTGTGTGTGTGTGTGTGTGTGTGTGTGTGTGTGTGTGTGTGTGTGTGTGTGTGTGTGTGTGTGTGTGTGTGTGTGTGTGTGTGTATGTGTGTGTGTGTGTGTGTGTGTGTGTGTGTGTGTGTGTGTATGTGTGTGTGTGTGTGTGTGTGTGTGTGTGCATCTATAGTGGGGGAGCAGAATACTGGATTCTGATTGGCTGGCAGGTGTGGGTCATCACTTTTAACCTCCACCTAGAAAACAAGTTCGGTCAAATTGCCTGATAACTTTAATATCATTACTGGATCAGCTGCCAGGTGGTTACCACAGCAACGGAGATTCAGAGAAGAAGAGCCGGCTACCGTAGAACGGACACATGAGGGATTTGGTCATTTATTTTAATTTATTTGGTGAAACGTTTATTTTTTTGAATGGTTGATCATATATGTAGCTGTGAGGAACCAGAGCGGCCTCCCCACGTACAAGGGGACAAGGCAAAACTGGACCTGGGTGATGAGGTGTAAAAAGAACCTTGCAGAGCGTAGAATGCCAAAAAATAAGGCTTTTTATTGTAAAAAGCACAAAGACATACAGGTGAAGGCAAAACAGTAGTCTTTAAAATGGCACAATGGGGCATAGCCTCTCTGCAAGCTTCCTCCATTCAGCAGCCTCCTTTCTGGTATCCAGTTGCTGCTTTTAACCCCAGGCAGGGTGGAGAGGTTGATTGGACACAGGTGCGCCACAATCAACAGAACCAGGCACACCTGTGTGCTGCTCCCCCGCAGACCACGCCCAATCCTCCACTCTGCCACATGCATTAAAAAAAGTCCGGTGAGAAGGGGAGGGGTTGCTCACTTTCTCACAGTAGCTTAAGAAAACGGTTTAGGAAACTACCTGTGGACTTTGATTCTTTGACACAAATCTATTTCCTGTTTGTTACTGTAGCGGAGCTGAGCGGACTAGAATATCTCCCGGTGCTGAGTCGTATTTCAGGTCCGTCCTAGTTACTGGAGAATCAACACTGTGTCCAATAGGGAGCTTATGGGACGGTAGTGATTTAATTCAATTCAATTCAATTTTATTTATAAAGCATCTAATACAACAAAAGTTGTCTCCAGACGCTTTCCAGAGATCCAGAGCATAAACATGAACATGAACAGAAACATGAACATAAACCCCCGAGCAGTTATTACATAAACAATGGCAGGTAAAAACTCCCCTAGTGGGAGAAAAACCTTAAGCCAAACAGTGGCAAGGAAAAACTCCCCTTTAGGAGGAAGAAACCTTGAGCAGGACCAGGATCATAAGGGGGGACCCTCCTGCCGAGGGCCAGACTGGTGGGTCAGGGACGTCAGCAGCACAGCAGGCAGGTGGAAGCAGCAACGGGATGACCAGGGGTGGGGACCGCAGGCCAGCACGCAGCTCCCGAAGCTCCGGCCCAATCAGCAAGTCCCAGGTTGGGGTGCAGGGTTGGGGAAAGACTTGTGCTCCGTAATGCAAGCTACAAGCCACCCACGACCACCTGCAGGACAAAAGAGAGAAAAGGGAGGAGAAGGGGGGGCCAGCAACGAGATGACCAGGGGTGGGGACCGCAGGCCAGCACGCAGCTCCCGAAGCTCCGGCCCAATCAGCAAGTCCCAGGTTGGTGCAGGGTCGGGGAAAGGTTGAGAAGGGGCAGGGCCAGGGAGAGGAGTTTTAGAATTTAGAGTTATGGCTTGCTAAAAAACGTTACCAGGTTCCAACAGCTGCAGACGAGAGTTTAAATAGTCGCTCAGCTGTGGCTCGTTATAAAACTAATGATTTACACTGAAAACACATTAAAGCATGAAGAACTGATTTAATATTCATGTTTTTTGGTAAGTGACCGTGGTATAAGTGGATAATGTCCTTCCAGGTGACATTAACATAAATATATGGATGACGCGGAGGCAAACCGGTTCACGCCTCCGCGTCGTCCATATATTTATGATAATTTACACATGGAGCCATTCGCCCTACAGCAGTTCTTGATCAGCTCCTAAACCTGCCCCATGGTTGTCGGGTTGGGGGTGTTGCAGTTGGGGGTGAGTGGGCGTGAACCTGCTCTGATTGGACGTGGAGACGCTCGGCCTCAAACACCGGCGCTCTCAAAGTCCTGGCGTGATGTCGGAGCGTGGAAGAGTTTTTTTTTTCAATAGAGCGGTCCTCGTGTCGCAAAGTGTAAAAAACATCATAATTCACATTATTATGCAATGATGTATTTAAAATAAACTTGAACTTGAACTTGGAGAAAATACTTGGTGTAAATATAGAAATAATTCCCGCCATTTGTGGTGTCACTCAGAGAAAATCAATCTTAAAAGGCCAATAAAGTGTAAATTAAAGGTCCTGGAGCTGCTGGAGCTGCAGGAGCTGCAACTCCGACGTGATCAAACTTAACAATTCCCTCCACGACTCTCGGATAAACCAACTGGAGGTAAAGTTCAACCTTGCTGTTTGTTTTTTTAAAGTATTGTGTGTTAGCATTGTTAGCTTCTGCGGCTAACAGGAGGGCTGTTAAAAGGTTTTTAGAGGCCCTTGTTTCACCAGAGAGTGTTTAAACTGATCTACTTCGATGTTTTTATATATTATTCTTAAGTTCAACACGGAGACATTTCAGATGTTTTTACTGTAACGACTTAAAACTTTGTTATCCCTCTTTTAGATCACAATAGATGTCTCATATCAGTGTCTTTCCAAGGAACCGCCGATGCGTCGGGGGGAGTCCTGGCGTGATGTCTAAGCGTGGAAGAGGTTTGTTTTAATCGTTTGGACTCGGTTCAGACTCTAAACGATGAAACGTGTCCTGGCGAGCAGCTGCAGTCCCGCAGGAACCGGAGTTCTGATGGAGACGTCAGACTTGGACAGTCGCAGCAGCCGTTTGCTGAGTCGTTAGCTTTTATGGCTCTGTGGGACACTAAAGTTTTATGGCGAATCATGTGGTTTGGAGAGTCCTCAGAGCGGAGCGGCGGACGGTTCTGGCAGGGGACTTTTATTTACTGGAGTTACTGACGGCAGAAGAAGCTCCAACGGTCTCTGAACGTGACGGGTCTGAAGCGAAATCATCACTTCATGTGTGGTGTCGTCGTCAGATGATGCAGATGCAGATGCAGATGCAGACGACTCTGGTGGACCGTAGTGGATTGTAGTGGACTGTAGTGGACTGTAGTGGACTCTAGTGGATTGTAGTGAACCGTAGTGGACTGTAGTGGACTGTAGTGGACTGTAGTGGACTCTAGTGGACTGTACTGGACTGTAGTGGACTCTAGTGGACTGTAGTGGACTGTAGTGGATTGTAGTGGACTGTAGTGGACTGTAGTAGACTGTAGTGGACCGTGGAATGATTGTATGTATTTTGTATGTTTGATTGTCTGTATTGTAATTTCTACTGTTTTCATATTCCTCACGATACCACATTACATTGTAAATTTCATTTTTCCTCCCAAAAGCTTTCAATATCTATCTTTGGGGGAGCCGTTCATCCATTCATCCATTCATAAATTCATACATTCATACATTCATACACCCAAAAGGACCATTATAGATGTCTCAATCGTATACGTTTATCTTAATGGCTATCTATGAATAAACTAAACTTGAAACTTGCAACTTGAAACTTGGTGGTGGACTGTAGTGGACCATTGCGCTTGGGCACCGCCCACTAGGGCAATGCCTTCTTGGGCACCGCCCACTAGGGCAACGCCCACTAGGGCAACGCCCACTAGGGCAATGCCCTTATGCGCTTGGGCAACACTCGCTTGGGAAACACCCTCTTGGGCAACGCCCTCTTGCACTCGGGCACTGCCCACTAGGGTACCGCCCGCTTGGGTAATGCCCGCTAGGGCAACACCCTCTTGCGCTTGGGCAACACTCGCTTGGGAAACACTTTCTTGGGCAACACCCTCTTGCACTCAGGCACCGCCCTCTTGGGCACCGCCAGCTTGGGCACCGCCCTCTTGCACTTGGGTGACGCCCGCTAGAGAAACGCCTACTTGCGCTCGGTCAGCAATCGCTTGGGTAACGCCCTCTTGGGATATGCCCGCATGCGCTCGGGCACCCCCCTCTTGGGCAACGCCCTCTTGGGCTTGGGTGACACCCTCTTGGGCACCGCCCGCTTGGGTAACGCCCGCTTGCGCTTGTGCAACGCCTGCTTGCGCAACGTCCGCTTGCACTTGGGCAACACCCTCTTGGGCAACGCCCGCTTGAGCAATGCCCGCTTGCGCTTGGGCAACACTCGTTTGGGAAACACCCTCTTGGGCACCACCCTCTTTGGCAACGCCCTCTTTGGCAACGCCATCTTGGGCAACGCCCGCTTGTGCAACGGCCGCTTGCGCAACGCCCGCTTGCGCAACGCCCGCTTGCGCAAGGCCCGCTTGAGCAATGCCCTCTTGCACTTGGGCAACGCCCTGCTTGGTAACGCCCGCTTGCACTTGGGCACCGCTTGCTTGGGCAACGCCCGCTTGGGCAACGCCCGCTTGCGCTTGGGCAATGCCCGCTTGGGTAACACCCTATTGGGCACCACCCACTTGCTCAACGCCCGCTTGCGCTTGGGCACCGCTTGCTTGGGCAACGCACGCTTGGGCAAAGTCCGCTTGCGCTTGGGCACGGCCCGCTTGGGGAACATCTGCTTGCGCTTCGGCACCGCCCTCTTGGGCACCGCCCTCTTGCGCTTGGGCACCGCCCTCTTGGGCAACGCCCGCTAGGTCAACATTCGCTTGGGCAACGCCCACAGGGATGTGGACGTGTGAACTGTCGTTGGTTCTGTTGGCCGTGGAGACTCCTCCGAGGTGTCAATCATCCAGGTCCGTCGTCCTTCCTGCGATACGTCCTCAACCAATCACAGCTCAGCAGCTGCTCCACGTGGAGGAGGAACGTCCTGAACACACACACACACAAAAGTGCTTTGGTTTCATCATCAAATAAATGTAAAATGTAGATTATTCCAGCTTTTTGCCAAATCGTCCAATTAAGCGTTCTGCCTCCAATCAGAATCTTTATTCCATAAAGGAGCATGAGGGGATTTAAACAAGTCCCAGATCTGTGTGTTTGTGCCACAATAATTTAGTGTTTGTGATGACAGGATGGCAGCTAGTAATGGCAGCTTTATAATAAATAACTAACTAATAAATAACTACGTTTATCTCTTGTCTTAATATTTGGATATACAGCTCTTAAATATTTCATATAAATAGCCCAGCAGTGCCGTCTAAAGTTGGGAGGAGAAAATCCTCCTCTTTTTGTATGAGTTTGTCATTTCTTTTGGCTTAAGCGATGATGCGAGTTTCCCCAAAGAAAATCCAAAATAAGTGAGTCAAGATCTCTAAAATAGAGATACATAGAATACATTCATACATGCATACATGCACACACATAGCCACACATATACACACACACACACACACACACACACACACACACACACACACACACACACACACACACACACACACACACACACACACACACACACACACACACACACACAGCTGTGAACCTGATTCCCGGTCGGGGTACCAGGGCTCCGCTGCATCACAACAACAGCAACACGTTCCCGTCTATTCTTTGCAGTTTTCCTCAGAATTTCCCAACATCTCCTCCTCTTCGTCACCTCCTCCTCTTCTTCATCTCCTCCTCCTTTTCGTCAGCAGCCAGATCCACAGATTCCTGCGTCTGCTTCTCTAGAAATTCATCACATGTGTTGTTTCTGGCACACCCGTCCCTCCCTCCCCCACCGTAGCCAGATCTTCCTGGTTCTTCTGCCGCCACATCCTGCACCGCTTTTCTCCAGCAGATAATGGGAGGATTCTGCGGCTGAATTCCTCGCAGGAGTAACGACGGCCAGATTTACGGCCGAGCGGCCGCTCGTCGCGCGGTCACGGCTGAACATCCTGGAAACGCTTAAGATAAATGACTGTTGACGGGTCAGAACATTTGTTCTGTTGTCTCAGTGATCACATCCAGCTTTGGTCCTGAATGATGCAGCAACTTTCACTTCACTTCAGTTCAGTTCACTTCAGTTCACTTCAGTTCAGTTCATATGTATTTCAAGCGGTACAACATTTACAACATAAGTGACCTGCGTGCAACAGAAAATTAAGCAAATACCTTTAACAGTAGACGTGCAGGTTCAATATTCAAATGAATTCATTAACACTCGAAAGGGAGTGGGAAGAAGAAAACGTATTTAATCCCAGCCCTGTTTCTCATCAGTAACTTGACAGATTTTTCCAGTTACTTCCAAGATGAATGAGAGTCTTTGGTTTGGAGTGACAGAGAAGTGGAGTTACTTCTCGACATTTCGTCTTTTTTCTCGACTTTTTCTCTACATTTCGACTTTTTCTCAAAATTTCGACTTTTTTCTCAAAATGTCGACTTTTTTCTCGAGTTTTTTCACAAAATTTCGACATTTTTTCACAAAATGTTGACTTTTTTCTAAACATTTCGACTTTTTTCTTGAAATTTCTCAACATTTCTCAAAATTTCTCAAAAACGGATATTTCCCCCTCTACGTTTATAAAAATACCATCATTTCCAGGAACCTGCATAAATATCTGTTAAGGTGCTATGAGCAGCCAGACCTACAGGGGGCAGTGTAACGAGAAGATAAAGTCATGCTAGCCAATCAGAATCCTGGAAAAAAACATCAACAAATGACACGAGGAACTTCCAGTTACTTCCAAGATGAACCAGAGTCTTTGGTTTGGAGTGACAGAGAAGTGGAGTTACTTTTAAGTGTGACTTTAGAATATAAAACAGGTAAAATACAAGAAAATATTGACGGTTACAAACTAATTGTAACCACAGGTGTCACTCATGACGCTGGTGACGTTTCTGTCTCATAATGTGACGTTCTGAAGAATAAATGTCCGTTTCTCTCCGTTTACAAGCAAACGTGAAGACGGAGGTTTTAAAAATCTACACTTTGGCCGGAGTTTTCAGAAATGATGGTTTTTGGAGACTTTGAGCTTCGTTTTCGTGTAAACGAACGAACAAAACGCATGAAAACACCGTTTTTGATACGTGGAAACGGGGCCTGAGATGCAGAGCAGGGTTGGGGCTTCTTACCGGTGATTTCTGGACTCAAGGTGACTTGATATCATGTCGGTAGTTTCCTCTGTTTTCTTCCTCTGAGCCAGGAACGGATCTCCAGCGGGGGATTCTCCACCTTCTTCCAACAAACAAGTGAATGTCAGGAACTAAATCCCGGCCGATGAGAACGTGTTAGGAGCTTTATTTAAACGGGACCTATTCTGAAAAGCAGGTTTTCTCTTGCTTTAACATGTATATATAATTTCGAGAAAAAAGTCGAGAAAAAAGTCGAAATGTCTAGGAAAAAGTCGAAATGTCGAAAAAAAAAAGTCGAAATGTCGAGAAAAAGTCGAAATTTCGAGAAAAAAGTCGAAATTTCAAGAAAAAAGTCGAAATTTCGAGAAAAAAATCAAAATGTCGAGGAAAAAGTCGAAATGTCGAGAAAAAAAGTGGAAATGTCGAGGTAAAAAGTCGAAATTTCGAGAAAAAAGTCAAGATTTCGAGAAAAAAGTCAAAATGTTGAAAAAATAAGTCGAAATGTCGATAAAAAAGTTGAAATATCGAGAAAAAAGTCAAAATGTCGAGGAAAAAAGTCAAAATGTCCAGGAAAAAAGTCAAAATGTCGAGCAAAAAAGTCAAAATTTCGAGAAAAAAGGTCAAAATGTCGAGCAAAAAATTCGAAATTTCGAGAAAAAAAGTGGAAATGTCGAGATTAAAGGGGAACTATTCTGAAAAACAGGTTTCCTCTTGCTTTAACTTATATATATATAATTTCGAGAAAAAAGTCGAAATGTCGAGAAAAAGTCGAAATTTCGAGAAAAAAGTTGAAATTTCGAGAAAAAAGTCAAAATGTCAAGGAAAAAAGTAAAAATGTCAAGCAAAAAAGTCAATAAGATTGTGCTCCCGTCGTTACGGAACCACGGGAGCGATTTACATCGGTTGTCCTCCGATGTGTGAAACCACTAAGAACTAACTCCACCGGCCGGAGCTTCCTCCATTTTTTGTAGCGGTGTATCATGTCATTCAGGCAGCCAATCAGCACAGAGCCTCATTATCATAGCCCCGCCCACTCAGAATCCTGCATAGATAATGAGGTTAGAGAATGGGAAGATAAAGACATGGTTTAGAGGCTGAATTTCTAATGTATTTAGAAAAAACAATCAAAAGCTTGTTTTTAAGACATTCAAGGCCTGTTTAAAATAGATATTAGATCCATAATAGGTCCCCTTTAAGAACCGAAGACTAACCTTGTCACATGAACTGTTGACACCAGCAGAAGGACATTCAAGTTACCTGATCTGATTGAATTAAGACAAAAATGTGGCTGGTGTTGGAGTCTCGGTGGCTCGGACCTCAGTCCCAACTTTCTGGGTTCAATCCATGCAGGAGCTGAGAAAGTTGCAGTGGCTTTACTGGGTCCAGATCCAGACCTGCAGGTCCCTGTTCTCCCTGCAGGGAGTGTAGTTTAGGGTTGTTAATAAACCACACCCTCTGCTTCGGGGTTGTGTGGTTTAGGGTGATTAATAATGGCCAAGAAGTAGTTTAGGGTTGTTAATAAACCGTTAAAGGTTGTTGATAACACTTTGGGGATGGGGCCAGTTGGCAAGCATTTTGACTTAAAAATTTACGTAAATCACATCTTCATGAAATTCGATATGCTGTATTCCACAGCGAGGCGAATTTTGGAACATTTGAATCATGTCCCTACGATAACCTGTTGCCTAGCAACAAGCGTATAAAGTCAAATGGAATTTTTTTTTAATTGAAAGTTAAAAATCGCAAAAACGTAAACTGGATGGCCGGTGGGGGAGCGTGGGCGTCCTTCCAGGGCCGGCTCTGCTGGTCCTGCCTCCTGGCTTCGGCCTCCGCTCCCCCTCCTTCCCCCCCCTATACAATTCATACGCACATAGGCGAAGGGGCGGTACTGGACCCCCCCCCACCGGTGCGTGATTGTGCGTCTGTGTCGGTGAGAATGATTGAAAAAGAAGAAGAAGAAGAAGAAGAAGAAGAAGAAGAAGAAGAAGAAGAAGAAGAAGAAGAAGAAGAAGAAGAAGAAGAAGAAGAAGAAGAAGAAGAAGAAGAAGAAGAAGAAGAAGAAGAAGAAGAAGAAGAAGAAACCTTTTCTGGATACTAATATATCGCCTGCAGGCTTTACCAGGTCCAGATCCAGACCTGCGGTTCCTCTACAGATCTCTTAGCTTACCTCGGTGAAGACGCAGCCGTTTCCGGGCGTTCCAGGAAGAGGAAGTTCCAGGGAGAGCAATCAGCTGATGAAATGAGCTCCGCTGATAAATTCCCAGATTAGAAACCGTCCCAGATCTACGGCAGCAAAGGAGTTTCCTCCTATAGGTCCATGACCTCATCACTAACGTCATCACTTCCTGTCCCTCGCGCTGTCGGCTCTCCTGACCTGATTGGTTCTTTGATCAGTGCACAGTTTGACAGATTATGTTGATAACGTTTGGGAAACAAATCACGGTTGATTGATTCCCTCTGGAAATATTACACCGTATCAGCAGTAATTGTTTCCATCAGCATTTACACAAAACCTACTTTATTTCTGGAAAGTACAAAGTTTAGTTGCATAATGATGAGGGTTTGATACTTTCCTAGGAAAGATGTACGGTGTTGCCTGTAACTACTGAACCTGATCTCACAAAAATCTGTGAAATGCCCACGACCTCTCACCACTATTTTCCGTGGTACCAACACAGAAAACGGTATAATTCCGTGTGAGCACCACGGATATTGTACCATGCAAAGTCAATGGGATCCGTGGTCGTGATATATACACGGATTATTACATTATTATTATTATTTATATATTGTTCTTTGTTATAGTGGCTAAGTTATACGTTTTTGTCACGCAAGGTACTGTTTGTTACTGTCAGTTTGTAAAAACATGTTTTTAACGATGTTTTAGCAGTGTTTTATTGAGGTTTTAATGGGAACACCACGGATATAGTGCTAGGCTGATCGACCACGACCACAGAAGATCCGTGGTTGTGGTATATACACGGATTATGACATTATTATTATTTATATATTATTCTTCAACACACTCTCACTCCGGACGCGTCCAAAACCGACGCTTGGTCAGGCAAGCGACCGTATATATCACGACCACGGATCCCATTGACTTTGCATGGTACAATATCCGTGGTGCTCACACGGAATTATACCACTTTCCTTGTTGGTACCGCGGAAAATAGTGGTGAGAGGTCGTGGGCATTTCACGGATTTTTGTGAGATCAGGTTGTAACTACTCCAGGGTTTATAAGAACTGGAAATGTATTCATGTATATGATGAATGAATGAATAAAATGTATTGGTCACCACCAAGCATGAACACTTAGGTCACAACCAAAGGGTCGCGGCTGAAGCCTCGGCTTGTGAATGAATTAATGAATGAATGAATGAATGCACGCATGAATGAATGCCCCCCCCTTCTTACATTTCAAAATGTTCTTTTATCTGACATGTTTGAGACATTTCCCTTATATAAAATACAACCAATGAATAATAGCTAATAACAACAAAGAGCATATGCACATGTACATGCATACCTGTCTGCTTATGACAAACCTACACATGTACATACATATAAGCACATTACATATCCACATACATATGTACACTCTTACATACATGCATGTATCTGTACACACATATGTTAAAAAAGGATTAGATAGATAGATAGATAGATAGATAGATAGATAGATAGATAAATAGATAGATAGATAGATAGATAGATAGATAGATAGATAGATAGATAGATAGATAGATAGATAGATAGATAGATAGATAGATAGATAGATAGATAGATAGATAGATAGATAGATAGATAGATAGATAGATAGATAGATAGATAGATAGATAGATAGAATTCAACCGTCCAGCAGCTGGGAACCTGCAGGAGGAACCGACCCGTGGACCTGGGAACCTGCAGGAGTTCAGGCCGGTCATGTGACTCCTCCAGCATTTCTGTGATTCAGAGTCTGCAGGTCCGAACGGAAACTAAGAGTTTACAGATGTTTGTCTCTGCAGGACAGACTTCTGCGTGAGCAGATTCTGATCAGCTGGTGGTGTTTGTGTTGCAGATGTTGCTGCAGGGGGGAGGATGGAGGAGGGAGGAGGGAGGGAGGAGGAGGGATGGAGGGATGGAGGGAGGGGCCCGGAGGACGGAGCCCGATCCTCCAGGGCCTCCGGGACTCGGCTGGCTGCAGCGAGAAGGACGGACGGACGGACGGACGTGGAGCTGCACATCTGTAAGTAACTCCTGCTCAGATACAGGTGTTGGATTTTAGCTGAAAAAACATCAGCTTTTAATATGCATTTTCTGCTCAAGTCACTTTAAACTCAAGTCACTTTAGATACAATCCTTACTGCTTTTAAATCTAATTTGCTGCTATCTATGTTTTATGTATGTTTTATGTTTGTTCTCTTGTTTGATTCTATTGTTTGACTGAATTGTTTTTATGTTTTCTGTGGTGGAAACGAGGATTTCTGCTAAAACCCGGTGTATATTTACACTGCTGCATGTAGTGTTCATTAATATGCATTTGATTTGATTTGATTTGATTTGATTTCATTTGATTTCATTTGATTTGAACAATGTAGGACCAAGTCCAGCTGTTTTTCCTCTTGATCTGTCTTTTATTCTCTAAAGTCATTCATGCGTTAAAGCAGGACTTTTAACAACTTTTATGCTTGAAAAGCTTAAAGTAGAATCATATCTCAGGTGAAAGTCGTCCGGGTGGTGATGAACATCTGGAATAACTTTAACTGTTCATACTTAAGACTTCAGTACATTTTCCTTTAAAAAAAATCTATAAGATAACAGCAAGCAAAAGTATGCAGACTTTCAAAATAAAAGTCACTTTAGGTACAATCCATACTGCTTTTAAATGCTGGTGAATCTATTTTTGCTGCTATCTATGTTTTATGTTTGTTCTCTTGTTTGATTCTATTGTTTGACTGAATAGTTTTTATGTTTTCTGTGGTGGAAACGAGCATTTCTGCTAAAATGTTTTACACTGCTTCATGTAGTGTTAATTAATATGAATGCTCTTTATTTCAGTCTTGTACAAGTTATTTTACAAAACAAAATGAAAAAGTAAAATAAACATTGCTTTTGCCGAAAAGGTGTAGCTGAAGCCGAAGCTTTTATACCTTTTTATCTTGTGATCAACTTAAATCTGAAACATTAACATTAATCCATGAAAACAAACAATGCATAAAGAAGACAAAAAATAAATAAGACAAAATATGAAATGGACGTTTCACATTCTAGAATGTTTTTGATAATATACTTTATAGTTATAGTGTTTTATATGCCTAGTCCCGTCTAAAATAAACTTTCATTTGATTTGATTTGATTTGATTTGAACAATGTAGGACCAAGTCCATCTGTCTTTTATTCTCTAGGGTCATTTATGCGTTAAAGCACGACTTTAAACAACTTCCATGCTTGAAAAGCTGAAAGTAGAATCATATCTGAGGTTATAGTCGCCCGGGTGGTGATGAACATCTGGAATAACTTTAAATGTTCAAACTTGGACTTCAGTACATTTTTCTTTAAAAAAATCTATAAGATAACAGCAGACTTTCAAAATAAAAGTACCCAAAGTGTGACCTCTTCAGTAAAACAACAGGGAGGTTTAAAGATGTGGAAAAGGACTTAATTCTGAGTTGTTCTGCTGACAGTTTGCATGTGCAGGTTGAGCTCTGGGGTTTGGAGAAAAAAGTTAAAATTTCTTGAATAGAGTTGAAATGTTGAGAAAAAAGGCGAAATTTCAACTTTATTCATGGAATTTCGACTTTATTCTTGAGATTGTATTTCAACATTAATCTCGACATTTCAACTTTTTTCTCAATTAATTTATGCGTTAAATCATTTTAAACTTTAAACAGTCGCCCGGGTGGTGATGAACATCTGGAATAACTTTAAATGTTCAAACTTAAGACTTATGTACATTTTCCTTTAAGAAAATCTATAAGATAACAGCAGCCAAAAGTATGCAGACTTTCAAAATAAAAGTACCCAAAGTGTGACCTTTTTTAACTCTTCAGTAAACAGGGAGGATGAAAAAGGACTTAATTCTGAGTTTCTCTGCTGATGGTTTGCATGTAGATGTGCAGGTTGGGGTTTGGAGGGGTTCTTGGGGGGTTTTTGTTTTTTTTTGGGGGGGGGTCCTGTCTTTTGTCTGTTCCGGAGACGAGTCTGGAGTTATTTACGCGGTCCGGGTTCATCAGGATTATCTGAGGTGGTAAAAGCTGCTGGAGTTATTTACGCGGTCCGGGTTCATCAGGATTATCTGAGGTGGTAAAAGCCGTCGTCGGTCGGTATTTCAGATGAAGGGGAGACAGTTTAACGGCCCGGAAACATCTGCAGCCGAGTGAAGATCAGAGCCTTTGTTCAGGAACGGGGGGATATGAGGACGAGGGGGTTGGGGGTAACGAGGATCTGGTTCTGGGTCTGGGTCTGGTGGAGGGAGAGGAGACCCTCCAGCTGGTCCATCACCTTCACCAGTGGAACTGTGGGTAGAGTCTCCTCTGCAGGGGGTCTGGACTCGGGGGGGAGTCCCAGTGTCTCCTTGAGGAATGTCCCTCCAGGAGGACCAGAGATCAGATCTGACAGATGACAGATGACAGATGACAGAACGCCTTGGTATTCCCCTGGACCAGCTGGGGGAGGGTCTCTGATGTAGGGATAGATGTAGAATTGGATGGAGGGATGAGGGATAGGTAGGTGGGTGGATGGATAGATGTAATAATAATAATAATTAAAGCTGCAAGCAGCGATGAACAGGAATGGGAACAGGAAAATAGGAACTATGAAATATGGACCCATCAGATGAAGGGTACTATAATGATCTGATTGGTTGTTAACTGTGGTATAATGATCTGATTGGTTGTTAACTGTGGTATAATGATCTGATTGGTTGTTAACTGTGGTATAATGATCTGATTGGTTGTTAACTGTGCTATAATGATCTGATTGGTTGTTAACTGTGGTATAATGATCTGATT
The DNA here is from genome assembly GCF_033807715.1 of Cololabis saira. NCBI lineage: Eukaryota > Metazoa > Chordata > Actinopteri > Beloniformes > Belonidae > Cololabis > Cololabis saira. The sequence continues at coordinate 52,816,727 of NC_084589.1, forward strand.
GGTTGTTAACTGTGGTATAATGATCTGATTGGTTGTTAACTGTGGTATAATGATCTGATTGGTTGTTAACTGTGGTATAATGATCTGATTGGTTGTTAACTGTGCTATAATGATCTGATTGGTTGTTAACTGTGGTATAATGATCTGATTGGTTGTTAACTGTGATATAATGAGTTTATACCACGGCCTTTCAGGATGACTTTTTTCCTGCCATTTTGAGAGTGGATTTCTTTTTCCTCCGAGTTATTTGCATCACAAAAGCAAGATCCAACATGAGCGCTAGCGCCGTATGGTTCAACGGGTTGAGCCGGTTGAGGAACCGGTACCAGAACCAGAACGGCTGAGATCTGTGGGGTTTACTTTTAAAATACTCAGACGACAAAGAGAAAATCTGTCATGAAGTTTAGACTGGTTGGTGAGATGTGTTTAGCTCCAGGAGCTGCCTCTTCCTCCTCCTCCTCTTCATCATCCTCCTCCTCGTCTGTTCATCTCAACGTTCGTGTCAAACAAAAGCCGGGAACGTTTAAACACATTAATCCAGTTCTGTCACTGATGTTGTTACCAGTTACCAGCTTTATCTTCCAAGATAAACAGTTTTTGGTTCTTCTTAAACCAATTTGACAATTCTACATCACAATGGCTGCGTTCAGGTCTTGGGTTTGAGTCCAGCCCGGTCTGGTGAGACAGTCCCGTCCCGGGAGGAATGTCCTCCGTTTGGAACTTTGAAGAAAAGAGTTTATAAGAGTTTATAAACCTCTTGATAATGAAAACTCTTCGTTGGCACACACACACACACACACACCCACACACCACACACACACACACACACACACACACACACACACACACACACACACACACACACACACACACACACACACACACACACACACACACACCCACACACCCACACACCCACACACACACACACACACACACACACACACACACCCACACACACACACACACACACACACACACACACACACACACACACACACACACACACACACACACACACACACACACAAACACACACCAGGACCAGACCTGGATCAGTGTTTATTTACATCATTCCTCTGCGGTGCATCATAGATCAGCTGTAGGTGTGTGTGTGTGTGTGTGTGTGTGTGTGTGTGTGTGTGTGTGTGTGTGTGTGTGTGTGTGTGTGTGTGTGTGTGTGTGTGTGTGTGTGTGTGTGTGTGTGTGTGTGTCTGACAGCTACAGCCTTGTTTGGTCAGCGTTTACGTTTCCCGTAGCTCGGGACCGGCAGGACCAGCAGGGATTCAATTCAATTCAATTCAATTAACTTTTTACTTTATTTGTTGAACAGGAACTGTACATATTAATAGACACAAGTGTAAATATTCACGGTTGTAGCCAGTAATTTCCACCATTCGTCCCCGCGGCAAATTAATGCCAGACACAGAATCAGAACCAGGAGACAAAGGAGACGAGATATGACATCCATACCAACAAAAACAACATTAAAAGATACGACAGAAATATTTATTTATTTTCTATTTTTTTTGCGTAATTAATTCTTATCCTGCTATAATTTTATATATATTTATTTTTATTTTATTTTTATGTTTCTATGTTGGAGGGGTTAAAAAAAAAGGGGGAAAAAAAATCTTTGACTTGTGATTTTCTTTTAGTGATACTTGGTACACTACGGTCACTGAATGGAGTGATCTTTCTATTGGTTTTTTTTCTTCTAAATAGTTATGAAGATGTATGTACCATTGTTACTTTGGCTATTGATCTCAATAAAAAAAAAAAAAAAAAGATACGACAGAAATAGATAAAAATCATTAAGCAATAAAACATGTTACCATTGATAAACCGGTAATTAAGTGACCATAAAGTTAAAGTGCTAAGTGCTTTAGTGCTAGAGTTTGTAAAGTGCTAATGCTTATTGCAGGGATCCGGGCCGCCCCCCTTCAGAACCAGGACTCGTCTGCTGCGGTTCTGCAGGACCAGCTGATCCGGTTCTGGGTTCTGGGGAATCCCACAGTATTTTCATATTTCACCCCAAACAGAAACCAGGAGAGCTTTGAACGGGTCAGGATGTGGAACCGGAGGAGGATTAGCAGCTAATCAGGCTAACCGTCAGCAGATGAGAGGCATTATGGGTAATAAGAGATTGTCTGAGAGAACCGGGGTCTCTGACGAGAACGAGTCTGGAGAGACGGCGGCTCCATGTGTCACAGCCGATCTAAAGAGATTACAACCGATCTAAACAGATTACTCCAATTGATTTAAACAGATCACAACTGTGCTGTCCAGTGCTGGTTTTCTTCTGGTTTTACTGATCCAAGGAGACCCGTCTGGGAGCTCCAGATGTGGCGGTCTGAAGTGGTCTGAAGTGTTTCCAGGCAGGTGTTCTGGCGGACCCGGGACCTCTGAGTCAGTAAACAGCTGAGCCAGTCCTGCGCCGGCCCGCCTCGCCGGCCCGTTTATCTGAAGAGCTTTGTGTATAATTAGTGTATAAAGTTTATGAGAACTTCACAAAGTCTGCTGGCGCTGAGTCAGATTCTTGTGGAGGAGCTGGAATCCATCCTGACGGAGACGAGCCCGGGCCGACCGGGTCGACCGCAGACACCCTAATAAAATAAAGCTGCTATTACCGACTGTGTTCACAGAGAAATAAAGGTAATTACAAACCTGTGAGTGGAAAGATGTGGTCTATTTAGTCTAGTGTTGTTTCTGGGATTAAAGGGTTGAAATCCCCATAAACATTCAGCATGAAACGCTGAAACGTCGGGCTGGAAAAACGTCTGGATGCAGGAACGACAGGTTGCAGGAACATTTCGATTCAGGAACGTCCAGCTGCAGGAATGTCTAGATGTACAAACATCCGGCTGCAGAAACTTCCATCTCCAGGAACTTCTGGATGCAGGAACGTCTGAATGCGGGAACGTCTGTATGCAGGAACGTCTGGATGCAGGAACGTCTAGATTTAGGAACGTTGGGCTGCAGCAACGTCTGGATGCAGGAACGTTTGGATGCAGGAACGTTTGGATGCAGGAACATCCAGATGCAGGAATGTCCGGCTGCAGGAACGTCTAGATGCAGGAACGTCCGGGTGCAGGAACGTCTGGATGCAGGAACGTCCAGATGCAGGAATGTCCGGCTGCAGGAACGTCTAGATGCAGGAACGTCTGGATGCAGGAACGTCTGGATGCAGGAACGTCTGGATGCAGGAACGTCTGGATGCAGGAACGTCTAGATGCAGGAACGTCCGTATGCAGGAACGTCAGGATGCAGGAACGTCTAGATGCAGCAACGTCTAGATGCAGGAACGTCTGGATGCAGGAACGTCTGGATGCAGGAACGTCCGGGTGCAGGAACGTCTAGATGCAGCAACGTCTAGATGCAGGAACGTCTGGATGCAGGAACGTCTGGATGCAGGAACGTCTGGATGCAGGAACGTCTAGATGCAGGAACGTCTGGATGCAGGAACGTCTGGATGCAGGAACGTCTGGATGCAGGAACGTCTGGATGCAGGAACGTCTAGATGCAGGAACGTCCGTATGCAGGAACGTCAGGATGCAGGAACGTCTAGATGCAGCAACGTCTAGATGCAGGAACGTCTGGATGCAGGAACGTCTGGATGCAGGAACGTCCGGGTGCAGGAACGTCTAGATGCAGCAACGTCTAGATGCAGGAACGTGTGGATGCAGGAACGTCTGGATGCAGGAACGTCCGGGTGCAGGAACGTCTGGATGCAGGAACGTCCGGGTGCAGGAACGTCTGGATGCAGGAACGTCCGGGTGCAGGAACGTCTGGATGCAGGAACGTCTGGATGCAGGAACGTCTGGATGCAGGAACGTCAGGATGCAGGAACGTCTGGATGCAGGAACGTCCGGCTGCAGGAACGTCTGGATGCAGGAACGTCTGGATGCAGGAACGTCAGGATGCAGGAACGTCTGGATGCAGGAACGTCCGGCTGCAGGAACGTCTGGGTGCAGGAACGTCTGGATGCAGGAACGTCTGGATGCAGGAACGTCTGGATGCAGGAACGTCTGGGTGCAGGAATGTCCTGGTGTAGGAACGTCCGGCTGCAGGAACGTCTGGGTGCAGGAACGTCTGGATGCAGGAATGTCTGGATGCAGGAACTTCCAGCTGCAGGAACGTCTGGATGCAGGAACGTCTGGATGAAGAAACGTTTGGATGCAGGAACGTCTGGAAACAGGAACGTCCGGGTGCAGGAACATCCGGGTGCAGGAACGTCTAGATTTAGGAACGTCTAGATTTAGGAACGTCTAGATTTAGGAACGTCTAGATGTAGGAACGTCCAGCTGCAGGAACGTCCGGGTGCAGGAACATTTGGATGCAGGAACATCTGGATGTACGAACATCCATCTCCAGAAACTTCTGTATGCAGAAACTTCTGGCTGCAGGAACGTCCACCTGCAGGAACGTCCACCTGCAGGAACGTCCGGCTACTCGCGTTTGCGTCTCGGTGTTTTGAACCTCGGCTCTGATTTAGCTGTTGACGTTCACGACTTCCTGCGTTTTGTCTTCCAGGATCGTGGGAGTCCAGCTGTCGACCCGCTGAAGTGCTGCTGAGCCGGACGTGGAACCCGCGGCAGGTAAGGGGGCGGGACCGCTGCTTTCTCCTCCCACCTCCCGGCCAGTCTCGGTGCTCTGCCGTTGCCGTAGCAACGCCTGCACGTCTGCCGTGGCCCACGTGCGAGCAGCCGTGCTCCTTCTCAGGCCTTTTAAGTACATTAATCTGGTCCACTCCTGCGGAGGATGTTCCGTAATGAGGCCCTTCCTGTGGATAATTGTGATGTTTTCCCTGCTGGTCCTGATAGTTTCAGCCTCCACGATCACGTCTGGATCTGGAGGACGAGCTGACGGGAAGCTGCTCGGCGACGCAACGGGAGTAAAACCATTCAGGGGGACGTGCCGCATAACTCCATGAGTTATGAAGCCCGTCGGAGCGTCGGAGCCGCGGTCTAATTCATAAGTTGTTGTTCCGTCCCCCGGGATCTAAGTCACGACACCAGACTAAACAAATCAGACATGGTTCCTCCCTCCTTATCACGCAGACCAGACACCGGCTCCTCCAGTCTCCCTACACAAGTCCTGTAGAGGACCTGCAGGTCTGGATCTGGTCAGGTCTGAAAATGTGTAGAAAAAAGTCAAAATGTTGAGAAAAGAGTCAAAAGGTGGAGAAAAAATGTCAAAAAGTAGAGAGAAAAAGTAAAAATGTGGAGAGAAAAAGTCAAAATGTTGAGAAAAAAAGTCAAAATGTGGAGAAAAAAGTCAAAATGTTGAGAAAAACGTCAAAATATTGAGAAAAGAGTCAAAATGTGGAGAAAAAATGTCAAAATGTGGAGAAAAAATGTCAAAATGTGGAGAAAAAAAGTCAAAATGTTGAGAAAAGAGTCAAAATGTGGAGAAAAAATGTCAAATTGTGGAGAAAAAAAGTCAAAATGTGGAGAAAAAAGTCAAAATGTGGAGAAAAAAGTCAAAATGTTGAGAAAAACGTCAAAATGTTGAGAAAAGAGTCAAAATGTGGAGAAAAAATTTCAAAATTTGGAGAAAAAAGTCAAAATATGGAGAAAAAATGTCAAAATGTGGAGAAAAAAAGTCAAAATGTGGAGAAAAAATGTCAAAATGTGGAGAAAAAAGTCAAAATGAGGAGAAAAATGTCAAAAAAAAAAGTCTGGATCTGGACCCTAGTGGTCTGTAGAGGACCTGCAGGTCTGGATCTGGACCCTAGTGGTCTGTAGAGGACCTGCAGGTCTGGATCTGGACCCTAGTGGTCTGTAGAGGACCTGCAGGTCTGGATCTGGACCCTAGTGGTCTGTAGAGGACCTGCAGGTCTGGATCTGGACCCTAGTGGTCTGTAGAGGACCTGCAGGTCTGGATCTGGACCCTAGTGGTCTGTAGAGGACCTGCAGGTCTGGATCTGTGATTCCAGCTGGTGGTGAAGACGGTTGTTTTTACGCGGGAGGATAATTAGATAAATGTTTAAAACAACACACTGAACTCGTTAGAGTTGACAGTTTAATCATTTTGGGCAAACAAGAGTTTTTTTTCTTCAGGTTCAAGAGAAATAAATGTCAGTTAGGTCTCGACTACAGTTAAAGTATCGTGTTTACATCTAAACTACAGTTAAAGTATCGTGTTTACATCTAAACTACAGTTAAAGTATCGTGTTTACATCTAAACTACAGTTAAAGTATCGTGTTTACATCTAAACTACAGTTAAAGTATCGTGTTTACGTCTTTGTCGGCACATTTGGTCGTCCAAACAAAGGGCTGGTGGTTGTTTGAGCAGCAGCTGGACCAGGACCAGGACCAGGTCCAGGTCCAGAACCCGGTTTCTGCGGTGAGCAGGACCAGCGCTGGTCTTTGGACCAGGACCTGGACCTGGTCCTGGACCAGGACCAGGTCCTGGGTGGTTGGAACTATAACAGACTGTCAAACATTTCCACTTTAGTTAAGGATCTAGCTGTAACTGTAGCCATGAACAGTAGTTCTGTTTTAAACACTGCAGGGATAAATACATCCGTCAGCCGGACGTCCCAGTCCCTGGTATTTTTTTTATTTATTTTTTTATTTCACCTTTATTTAACCAGATAAAAACCCATTGAGGTCCAGACCTCTTTTCCAAGGGTGACCTGGCCAAGGAAGGAGCAGCACACGTCCACACACAAATAACAGCAATCACATAATAAACATTAAAATGAGAGTGCAAACTATTAGCGAATAAAGTGCAATAGTGGTGACTTCAATAATATGTAAAAACAACTTCAGAAATAATTTTAAATTTAAGAACACGGGCACATGTAGTTTAAAAACCCAGGCACTGCCGAAAGGATTCCCTTTGTCGTTTTTTCAGAAGTGAGCGGAAGGCTTTAAATGAAACAAGTTCAGGCATTTTCAGTTCATTTTGTAAGGTATTCCACGCAGACGGTGCAGAGAAACTAAAAGCTTTTTTTCCTGAGTTAGTCCAAACACGAGGAACAGCAGGTGCAAAGTGTCATTCGACCTTAAAGCATAACTGCTTTTAGTTCTCTGGAGAAATAAACATAAATAAACAGGAACCAAGCCAAGAACAGCCTTACAACCAGTTATGAACCGTAGAGCTCAGTGGTAGACAGGAGTCAAGGACTGTAGACAGCTGGCTGACGCACACATGTACACAACATCGCCGTAATCCAGAACAGGCAGAAAAGTAGCCGAAATCAGAAACTTTCGTGCTTTGAGGGAAAAACATGCCTTGTGGTATGGTAGTCCTGGTCCCTGGTAGTCCTGGTGGACACATGAATGTGTCTTTACGGGTCATTAAAGATACTGCATGTTGTTTTGGATGCGATAGAGCAAAACGGGAGACTCAAACACAGAGTTCAGGTCCAGAAAAACCAGGTTCAGAGACCGGATTTACTCCAAAAATGTCACTTTACTCCACTTTACTAGTCCATCCCCAGGCAGGTAAAATGGCAGGTAAAAACTCCCCTAGCGGGAGAAAAGCCTTAAGCCAAACAGTGGCAAGAAAAACTGGGGGGGGGGACGTCAGCAGCACACAGCAGACATCCACGTAGGCAGGTGGAAGCAGCAACGGGATGACCAGAGGGGGGACAGGGAACGCAGGCCAGCACGCAGCTCCCGAGGCTCCGGCCTGCAAACATGCACAAAAGAGAGAAAAGGGGGGCCGGCACAAGAAACTACAGGAACGATGGACAAAAATGATAGCTATGAGATATTTATAATAAATAAAAATGGAAATGGAGAAGAGAGGAAGGGAAGAGGAGAGGAGAAGAAGGGTGAGAGGCACCGCCCAGCGGATCATGTCGGTGCCCCCCTGCAGCATAAGCCTATAGCAGCATATCTACCACCAAGCTATATTTGAGACTAACTATTATAGTCTTGTTCTATAGCTGCAACTATGACTACTGACTCTAACACACTAGAGTTTACACTACCTAGAGATTTACCAACACCAGCTAGAGGTTTACTAAACACTAACTATAGGCTTTACTAAACAGAAATGTTTTAAGTTTAGTTTTAAAGGTGGAGGTGGTGTCAGCCTCCTTAACCCAGATTGGAAGTTGGTTCCATAGTAGTGGTGCCTGATAGCAGAACGCCCGCCCTCCAAATCTACATTTAGATACTGTAGGAACTACGAGTAAACCTGCACTCTGAGAACGGAGAGCTCTGCCAGGAACATAAGGCACTATCAGGTCTTGCAAATAATGCGGAGCTAAGCCATTTTGGGCTTTATATGCAAGTAATAAAATGTCTTGGGTTAGTCTTACCCCTGTTAGTCCATCTGTTAGTCGTCCCCTTGTAAGTCGTCCTCATGTTGGACCCTCCCTTGTTAGTCCAGGAATACCAGAGCGTGGGCCTGTAACAGACTACCGGACTGGTTTATACCGTCAGAACCGGAGAGCAGACGGTCCCAGGGAGCCCAGAATCTTCTTTGTGAAATCGATCCATGTTTCTTAGATTGTGTGAAGTTTTTCTGAACTGCAGAGTGAAGGATCATTAGCTTTTATGTTAACAGTCATTTCAGATTAGACTTAAAGCGTGAAGTGAATTTATTGCCCCTGATCTAAACGGGTGGATTCTTGCTTTGATCCAGCCTAAAATTTCAGGATGACGTCAACCTTTTTTCTGGTACTCCAGTCCACAGACTTTCGACAACAACTCATCAACAATAATTTGGCATTTTGCAAGTGGATCCCTTACCTCTGAAAGTTTAGATAGGAGTCGCTGGTTGTGCCGTTGTTCTGGAAAGAGGAGTTCCCATCAAAGGTCAATTGTCAATCCGGGTCACGGCAACAAATTGTTGAGGAATTTATCAAAACCAGTTCAGAAGTCCGCTTTGTGGTATAGTGAGTTTTTATTCAGCAAGCCGGCGGTGAGCAGACCTACACAGATCATGTCTGAGTTGGTGTGCCGACCCCGGGTGATTGTGTCTTGACTTTTTATACAGTAAGCTTCAAGGTACAGAAGGCAGGAAATACACAAACCAAGTGAGAGACAAAAAGTAATTTACAATCAGATGTGATCTGTGGCCAAATGGGCCTGTAACAGACTACCGGACTGGTTTTTCCCATCAGAACCGGATTGGAGACAGTCCCAGTGAGCCCAGAACGTCTTCTTCGTGCCTGAAATCAATCCACGTTTCTTAGATTGTGTGAAGTTTTTCTGAGCTGCAGAGTGAAGGATCATTAGCTTTTATGTTTACAGTCATTTCAGATCAGACTTAAAGCGTGAAGTGAATTTATTCCCCCAGATCTAAATTCTTGCTTTGATCCAGCTGGTCTCGCCCCCCCAAACCCCCCTCAAACCTGGACCGGCTCTCAGCTGACCCACTCCAGGCCTTTCCTGTTTGTGACATACCTTCACCGGCATTGTGATGTCATCGTGTTTGAACTCCGTTCCTGCCTGCACATGTATAGCAAACATCAGTAAACACATCTGCTTGCACTAAGTTTACGAACTCGAGCTCATATATGATGTTTAATTGCGGTTGATGGCAGGACTGCGGGACTTGGTGGGGGTTTGTTGGGGGGTTCGCGGGGGTGTTGAGGCCCCGAACCCATGAAACCATGAAACCAGAGACGAGGCTGTTTCCTATCAGCGCTGCTCCGCACATATGGCTCCATACGATCAGTGTTTAGATAAAGTACAGCGCAAACATCTGCCTTTCAAACACAGCAATCTGTAACGTCTCCTGGGAGGGAACGTATCCACGTAACCGAGGGGGGTGGGGTCGGCCTGGGAGGGAACCGTTGGAGTAACCTGGGGGAGGGGTCCGGCCTGGGTGTCCTCGCTGTGCGAACAGAGCGTTATGACAAGCAGCTGAGGTTGATGAGGGCTCCAACAAGAATGTATTTTCTTTTTCCCAGAGCTGGTGAACACATGTTAGTGTTTTAAAGGGGCGGTATAGATCCAGAAAACTGGTCCTGGTTCAGTTTCTGGAGGTTGTTGGGTCCCGTGTCTGTGTTGGACGCTGGTCCTCCTCATTCACAAGGGACTGAATGGACGTCAGATACCTGGACCACCCGGGTTCAGTTACGTCTGGATGGTTACCGACACGCCAACGGCACCAGAGATGGAGAAGATGTTGCTCTGTTGACGGACGATTGTAGGGTTAACTTGGTCTTTAGAGGTTTAACCTGGTCTTTGTAGGGTTAACTTGGTCTTTGTAAGGTCCTGGTTGGAGCTCTGTAGGGTCCTGGTTGGAGCTCCACAGGGTCCTGGTTGGAGCTCTGTAGGGTCCTGGTTGGAGCTCTGTAGGGTCCTGGTTGGAGCTCTGTAGGGTCCTGGTTGGAGCTCTGTAGGGTCCTGGTTGGAGCTCCACAGGGTCCTGGTTGGAGCTCTGTAGGGTCCTGGTTGGAGCTCTGTAGGGTCCTGGTTGGAGCTCTGTAGGGTCCTGGTTGGAGCTCCGTAGGGTCCTGGTTGGAGCTCCGCGGGGCTCCGGTTTCTCCCCCGTGGTTGCGTAGACACCCCTGCTCCCTTAGCCGTTGGTCATGTTTTCATTGCTTTCATTGTTTTGCTCGTTAAAGGAGCTTTGTGAGTTTCTGTAACCGCTGAATGTTTTGAGGACGGGGAATCCCGCCCAACATCTGGATCAGAACCGCCGTAGCTGCTCGGCGTGAGCCTGAACCGAGACCTTGAACCCTCGGAGAATCCTGCAGCGATGAAAAGCTGCAGCGCTGAAAAGCTGCTGATGTCACGGCTGCGTCTGATGGCTCCGTGAGACCGAACTGTCTGTTTCCATTTAAGTCACTTCGCGTTTCGACTCCGAGTTTCAAGGAAAAGTCTCTGTTGCTGCTTTTCCTCAGAAACGCTTCCAGCTGTCAGAACGCCACGTTCTCGTGTAGAAAAATGGTTTAAAATCACACACTTTGTTTTCACTTCTTTGCATTTACAGTTGTTGTGTCTCTTTTTAATCGCTGGGGGAAAAGTCTAAACAGACGGCAGAGAAAAAGCCCACCGGGACTGGGCCGGAGACGGGGCCGGTGAGGGGGAGAACAACTCCATTTTTGAAAAATTTCAATCTGTGTTTAGGCCTCGTCATAGCACTGAGTCTGCCTTATTAAGGGTGCACAATGATATTATCACTATCTCTTGATGCTGTTGAGGAATTTATCAAAACCAGTTCTGAAGTCCGCTTGTGAGTAGTGAGTTTTATTCAATAGCCGGCGGTGAGCAGCTGCAGACCTACACCGACGCGTGTCTTGGTTGGTGTGCTGACCCAGAGGGATTTTACAACAGGGTTTTTATACAAGAAGTTCAATCAACAAAAAGTAGGAATAAACAAGCCAAGTGAGAGACAAAAAGTAATTTACAGTCAGGTGTGATCATTCTGTTTGGAACTACCCCCTGAGGAGTCAGGAAGTCCATATATGGCATCTCCGTGGATCAAGTCCTCGTCTCTGCAGGAGCTGGAAGTCAAAGCCACTTCCACGGTGCCGTCCCAGCAGGGATTCAGGACGCCGGAACTTGCGTGACAATGTGTCTCGAGCATTGTATGTATGTCGTGACAATGGGCCCGATTTACTAAGATCCTAAATAAAGAGTACTAAATTGCGTGTGCACTGAAAAAGTTTGCGCGTGCTGTTGTTGTGTGGTTTGCGGGTGATCAACTAAGATTGCGTGCGCAATTGATAACAGGTGCAAACCGCAGTATTTAAATGAGGTGTTGCGCGTCTTACCTTTTGCGAGCGCAAAATGAAATTTGAGTTAGAGATATTAGTGGACGAGGCAAATTGTTGTGCCGTATTCAGCACCCCTGCCGTGAAAAGCACCCCCTCGTATATTCAATGATAAGTAGACCAAGAAAAAAAACAACACACTGACACTTCAATATATTTATATATACACACTCACACAAACACATACTTTGGAGTTTATATTATATATATTTACAAATATTATGGAAGACAACACAGTAAGCAGGCTATTAATTAATGACATCAATAACCATTTACCCGATTTTTGTTATCTGTGACTGTGATTGTGGGAAAGTATGACTATTGTGGAATCCATGAGCACATTTAAACATGAATCATTAACACAAAACTGGACGCTAAACAGAACGTGACACGGAATGAGAATATCATTTTTGTCAGACGAGGGGGTGCTTTTCACGGCAGGGGTGCTGAATACGGCACAACACTGGGGTATGACAACTGCAGAACAGGCGCACAATTGGAAACACTTTTTTCTCCATGAAAACACGTGATTTATTTATTATCACAAATACAAAAATGAATGTGCCTCCTGTGGCAACCTTTTGCTGAATAATACTCGATTTAACATTCAAATAAAATATTTCTCCTTTTGCATGTGGAGAATCCCCACCTCAGTCCTCAAATCAGGACCCAACAAGCATCCCTGCGTAATGCTGGGCAGATTAGCACCTTCCTTTCGAACGTATTAAATACAGACGCAATCACAATCCCCGCAATTACTTTTAGGCTTGGTAAATCTCATTGCGCGTGGTAAATGGACATATTTGCATTTTTCCCTCCCAGTATTTAGCGCTTTCTGGCGGGTACGCCCCATATTGATTATTCATCAGGGCAAAGGTACTAAATGAACAGCGTGTGCTATTTTGCTCATTTGAGAGACGCAGTCCTCTTTGCACGCTGTTAGTAGATCAGCTTGCACATTGGTTTGCGGGTGATGTCAAGTTTGCACACGTTTTTACGCACGCAAACCTTTAGTAAATCAGGCCCAATGTGTCTTAAGCAGGGGTGCAGGGGTATGAGGCTGGAACCCCTTGTGAGTCGTCTTCCCTGCAGGGGGTAGGAAGCTGGAACTTCACGTGACCATCTGTCTCGACAATGCCAAGTGCCCAGTTGTTTTAGTACTACAGATCTCACAGTAGCATTTGATACGGTGGATCACACATTCCTCCTGTCACGCCTGAACAATTATGTTGGCCTTCTGTACACTGCACTCGAGTGGCTTACTTAGTATTTTTTTATGATAGAACCTTTTCTGTGATGATTGGTGACTCCTGTTCCTCTAGTGCTTCTCTCTCTTGCGGGGTCCCGCATGGTTCTATTCTTGGTCCAAATCTTTTCTCTTTATAAATGTTACCACTTGGGTCTATTATAGCCAGGCACAATCTATCATTTCACTGAAACGCAGATTATCTGCAAATCTATCTGCCATTGAAGCAGAGATATCGATGCATGACGTTCCCTGCTAGCATGTTGCTAACATCAAGCAGTGGTCGGCCCAGAACTTCCTGCACTTATGCTGCGTTCCATTTACCTCGGAACTGGGAACTGGGAATGGCGTCACAGCCGAGTTATCAGCGTTCCAGTTACAAAGTCGGAAAACAAGATGGCCACGTCCACGAAAGCTGTTCTAGCGCTTGCCTTGTCCGAATACAAGCAACTTCTGGACAAATATGCTTTTCCTTCTGCAACTTTCCAACACGGTGGGTGAAGAGGAAACAGAAAGGAGCACAGCTCTCTTCTACTTCCTGTTTACAGCCGGGGCAGCCATCTTGGAATGTTAACTTGGGGGTGGTGAAGATTCTCCGACTTTCAGAGTAGGAAATCTCACTTCCAGGGGCGTTCCAGTTGAAAATTCCAACTCTGTATCGGAAATTCCAACTTCTCGAGGACAAATGGAACGCGGCATTAAACCAGGACAAGACAGAGTGCATTGTGTTTGGGGAAACTGTCACGACTAGCTTTGGCTTTGGCGCCTCGTCCTCGACTTTTAGTCCTAATGTCAGAAATCTGGGTGTGATTTTTGATAGTTTTTACAAATTTGACAAACAAGTTGATAACGTTTTTATCAGTTACGCCTCTCAGCCAAAGTGAAATCTTTTTTAACTCGTCACGACCTGGAGAAAGCTGTTCCCGCTCTAACCAGCTCCATATCAGACTATTGTAATGCTACATATGTTGGCGTCTCCAAGTCCTCTATTCAATTAAATTCAATTTTATTTATATAGCGTCTAATACAACAGAATCTCTAGACGCTTTCCAGAGACCCAGAACCAGAACATGAACATAAACCCCCGAGCAATTATTACATAAACAATGGCAGGTTAAAACTCCCCTAGTGGGAGAAAAACCTTAAGCCAAACAGTGGCAAGAAAAACTCCCCTTTAGGAGGAAGAAACCTGGACCAGGACCTGGATCATAAGGGGGGACCCTCCTGCTGAAGGTCAGACTGGTGGGTCAGGGACGTCAACAGCACAGCAGGCAGGTGGAAGCAGCAACGGGATGACCAGGGGTGGGGGCGGGGGCCGGGAACACAGGCCAGAACGCAGCTCCCGAGGCTCCGGCCTGCAAACATGCACAAAAGAGAGAAAAAAAAGAGAAAAAAAAGAGAAAAAAAAGAAAAAAGAGAAAAAAGGGGGGCCAGCACAAGAAACTACAGGGCCAATGGACAAAAATGATACCTATGAGATATTTATAATAAATAAAAAATGGAAAAGGAGAGGAGAAGAAGGGTATTAGCCTTCAGCTAGTGCAGAATTCAGCTGCCCGTCTCTTAACTGACACTAAAAGACGTGAGCACTCCGGTTACTCCAGTCCTCTGTTCACTCCATTGGCTTCCTGTCCATTTTACAATTGATTTTAACCCTTTAATGTTTGTTTTTAAAGCCCTCAACGGCCTTGCCCCGCCCTGTTTATCAGAGCTTTTAACGGAGCGTGAGCCTGGCAGGGCTGAGATCCTCAAACCAACCATTGTTGGGGGAGCCCAGGTCAAAGTTCAAGCGCTGGGGGGACCGAGCCTTTTCAATTGCGTGTGTTTTTATTCTGTAAAGCACTTTGGCGCATTTAGAGGTGGCTGTAAAGGGCTATATAAATAAAGTACATTTACATTTACTGGGCCGGACACGGGACCCGTGAGGGAGATGCTCGGCTGTGACTGGCGGTTCAGGGTCTGTTGTGGATCCTGGACCGGGTCCAGGCCTCCGTCAGCACCTTGAATCCTCCTCCAGGGCCGTTCTCCAGCCTCCTGAGAACCATCTGGGCTGGACGGGCCCCGGTTCAGCCCCGGTTTCAGCCCCGGGTTCAGCCCCGGGTTCAGCCCCGGTTCCAGCTCGGAGCTCTAAACATGGAGGCCCTTCATCATCTCCGCCGCTGCTACATCAAACGGAGCTGCAGAGACGCAGCTCTTGACTAAATAAAGGCAGGAAGTTCATGTAAATACAGTTGATGGATCCGTAATGCAGAGAGCTGGTTCTAATCAGCGGCGCAGCTGAGCCTGCAGTGATTAACCCTCCTCCCCCCCAACCCTCCCTTCCCTTCCAAACCCCTCCAGGCGCTGGCGGGTGATGAAGAGCAGCCTTAAACATGCCTGTGGAGGCGGAGAGGCCGAGACACATTCTTATACGCTCCAACACAAAAGAACTCTTGAACATTTTAAAGGTCCTTCTTTATTCAATTTACTCTCTAGGAATGAATCGAATTAAGAAAACAATGTTTCAAAGCTGGGCCAAAACCAGCTCTCTTGTGGCAGTTTTCCACTAGAACCTACTCAGCTCAACTCGGTTTCTTTTCCACTACAATCAGCAGCCGGAGAACAGTGTTGTCCATGAACGAGTTCATTTCTGTGACAACGTTGAACTGAACGCAAAATATTTGCAAATAAAGAACTTGAACTTGTTCATTCTGCAGATCAAGAACTGGAATTTGAGTTTCAGCTTCACTGTTTAGGTCCAATTATTACAGAATACATTTCACCACCAATAATTGGACCAGTGGAGAGAGAGACGTTGCAGACGCAGCGTCAGCGAGACGTCACATGATGATCCTGATCTTTATCTGCAGGAATTTTACACATCGTCTCCCAAAGAGTCCGACGGTAGAAATCTGACCTTTCTGTGACAATGATGTCTGAGAAAAGTGATCAGGAAAGAGCAAGAAGACCCAACAGCCCCGAACGAACGAAGGAACAAGCAAACGAAGGAACAAACGAAGGAACGAACGAAGGAACGAACGAAGGAACAAGCGAACGAAGCAACGAACGAAGGAATGGACGAAGGAAGGAATGAATGAAGGAACGAAGGAACGAACGAACGAACGAACGAACGAACAAACGAACGAACGAACGAAGGAACGAACGAAGGACCGAACGAAGGACCGAACGAACGAACGAACGAACGAACGAACGAACGAACGAACGAACGAATTAACGAACGAAGGAACAAACGAATAAAGGAAGAAACAAAGGAACGAATGAACGAACTAACGAATAAAGGAACGAATGAACGATTCGATTATCCATCTCATTTCAAAGGAAGAGAAGTGTGAGTCCTGTATTCCTGTTGTTGAGCCCAAGATGCCAGTTTTGCAGAGATTTGGAACCTTTTGTGTAGGAATTCAAATATAATCTTGTATATCGTTCCACCAGTCCTTAAGCATTGGGCATGTCCCCAGTATATGTCATATAGAGGCAGCACTTCCTTCGCACCTCCCGCAGGAGTACTGGTATTAACTTCCATTTATAGAGTTGTTGTGGTGTTCGTATAATCTTCAGCTGAATAAATCTGCTAGCCGTTTCTTTGTCGTTGTGTTAATGTTATTCAAACGTGAATTCCAATCCTCAAGAGATACATCCATAGCTCGGTCTCTTTCCCAGCGTTGCTTGACGTTGGACAAGGAACATAATTGTTCCTGTGGTCGATCACATATCTGAGGAGTTATAACTCTACCTGAAGTCGAGCCGATCAGCAGTTCTTCAATCGGGCTTCCCACGGGGGAGGTGAGCGGGATTCCCAACCATTTAAATAAAGCACTTTGCATTTGAGTATATCTCTAGAATGGATTACCTGGTAATTAGGGCCTTCGCACTGTAAGTGCGAAGGCCCGATTGTATCGTTAGGAATTGTTTTTCTCGTTTTTCTTCCGATGAAATGAGGGTCTTTTTTCCCCCTAAACGTGCCCCAAAAGTCACCAAATTTATCACCAAGCCAGGCCTGGTGATAAATGTGATATTTAATGGTTTGCATTAATGGGCGTGGCCTAACGGCTCAACAGAGCCCCCTAGAAAACTTTGTTCCTCAAGCCCCACAATACGGTTTGACGAACATGCACGGAAAATCGGTACACACCTGTATCATGTCACAACTTAAAGAAAAGTCTCTTGGAGCCATGGCCCAAACCCAACAGGAAGTCAGCCATTTTGAACATTTTCAATTAATCGTGTAATTTTGGCACAATTTATGCCATTCCTTCAGCAGTTAATACGGCCCGAACCGTAACGTGCACCCAGGTGTGTTACACATCAAAATGTGCATCTCCATCCTGCGACTACGCGCATTACTTTTCTCTTTCAAAAGCGTTACCGTGGCGACGCTAGACGCCAAAAAGCGCCCACCCTTCATCTGATTGGTCGATATTTGATAGTTCCTACTTTCTGCCAGAACTTTTGAATGGTTTCACATAGGGAGTCGTGGGTGGTGTCATCAGACTCTGTATTGAGTCCTTGATCTTTATTGGTTAAAATTGCACGCGCGAGGGCCCGTTCATCGCTGCTTGCAGCTTTAATTTATATTTATCCACGAGTTGGTTAAAACTAAAAAAGTGCTTTGGTTTCATCATCAAATAAATGTAAAATGTAGATTATTCCAGCTTTTTTTGCCAAATCGTCCAATGAACCGTTCTGCCTCCAATCAGAATCTGGTTATTATTCCATAAAGGAGCATGAGGGGATTTAAACAAGTCCAGATGGCTCTGTGTGTTTGTGCCACAATAATTTAGTGTTTGTGATGATAGCATGGCAGCTAGTAATGGAAGCTTTATAATAAATAACTCAGACCAGTTTCTATTTGGAACCGGCTACGTTTATCTCTTGTCTTAATATTTGGAAATCCAGCTCTTACATATTTCATATTAATAGCCCAGCAGTGCTGTCTAAAGTTGGGAGGAGAAAATCCTCCTCTTTTTGTACGAGTTTGTCATTTCTTTTTGCTTAAGCGATGATCCGAGTTTCCCCAAAGAAAATCCAAAATAAGTGAGTCAAGATCTCTAAAATAGAGATACATAGAATACATTCATACATGCACACATACACACACATAGCCACCCATACATATATATATATGCCCACACACACACACACACACACACACACACACACACACACACACACACACACACACACACACACACACACACACACACACACACACATAACCACACAGACATATACATACACGCACACACACACATACACACTGGCTTGTTCACCTGCATGCTTGCTCTGTAGTTTTTGGGGTTAGGTAGCAGTAGCTTAGCCTAGCCTAGCTTAGCTTAGACTGTGATCAGATCTGGAGATTTGGGTCGATTGCTGCTCGTGTTTTGGTCGGCTCCGTGTCGGTTTTGTGTTTTAGTTTGTGGTTTTTGTTGCAGATTTCCAGTGCTTGACGTGAGGCCTCCGTGTGTTCCTGCTTCCTGGATTGGCAGTGGATGTCACCCCCCCTCAAAAAAAAGCACCCTCTTCCTCTCCTCTCCCTCTGCTCTTCAGGTTTTTATACAAGCTAATGGACATTAGCATTAGAGATAGCCAGTTAGGTTAAGTTACAAGTTTGGAAAACGTTGTAACTGTTTCTTACCTTGCTCTACGCTGACTTTATTAATTCCAGCTTCACCATCACCACCTTTTTAAAATATTGGTGTAGAGAATCTCTGAGGCCTCTATTTTCTTCTTCTCTTCTTCTCTTTTCTCTTCTTTTCTGAGCACCGGACTTGTGCTGACCGGACATTTTGTCCATTCTAATGGTTCAATTAAATGATAACGTCAAATTCTGATCAGCGGCCAAACCATTTTAGTGTTGGGGGTTCTTGACCACAAGGACAATTAGGAAGAAAACTAATAACAAGCTTTTATGTAACTCAAATACTACATTTCCACAAATAGGCATATTTTGAAACATTTTGAAAAATGATTCCATAATTTAATGAGAATATTTTTTTTTTTTCAGTTCTGAGCCCCCCCCCCCCTACCCTGGGCCCGGGACAACAGATCCGTTTGTCCCCCCCTATTGGCGGGCGTGGGTATATATGTATTTATATTAAATATAGCAATAATGCACATATTTAGGCCTTAGGCTTTTACCGGCATGGTATCAACCATTAATATGTGCAGACAAGGTAAAAAAAATATATAAACCCCACAATAGTGGAAAAGCGCCAAACTGGGCCGAGTAGGTACTAGTGGAAAAGTGTCTGTCCCAAGCAGGTCTGGATCTGGACTTTGGTGGTCGTTCATTTCATTTATTGATTCCAGACATGTCAAATTGTTGTATAACAACGAATATATGAATCTATTTCAACTGAATGTATTAATAAATTCATAAATATTTGGATATTCGTCTGTATCCAGATGTGTGGTCCTGCAGAGATCTGTGCTGCTCGTGGAGGCCGAGGCCGAGATTAATGGCTCTTTACTTCTGTTTATTTAAGAGATTAACATCTGGCGACCCGTACGTGTAAACTCCTGCGTCCAAATAAGAACAGATGTGTTGGGAAGTGGGGAGCCCTGATGTTTCCACTGCTGAGTGAAGTTTCCAGCTCCTCCTCTTCATCAGCGAGGACGAGGAGGAGCCGGAGCTCGGGGAGGATTCTCCCTCCGGCCGGTCCCGCCGGGCCGGGATGTGGCCGGACGGCGTCTGCCGCCGCAGATCTCCAGGAAATGGAACCGGCTCGCCGGTAAACGTGGCCAGATGCTGCAGCTAAGCCGCTCTGATCCCCAGATACTGAATATTCATCACAGTCCTCGCAGCAGGAAGTGCTGGGTTCCCGTCGTTCTGCTCGAGGAACCGGTCAGGAACCAGTCAGGAACCAGTCAGGAATATATATATACATATATATATATATTAAAGTAACCTCATAGTTGTATCAACATCTGCATCTGACTGTTATATTAAAAAAGTACATACCGGTATTTGCCCATTAACATGTGTAACTTGAATTACACATATTTTTTTCTCTTAAAAATAAAATAGATTTTATTTTATTTTTCAAATGCTATCTTATTTTATTTCTTTACCAGCAGTTTGAATTTCCCCTTTTCTTTGTTAATTGTCTCAACACATTTTTATAATAAATTAATATAAACACATCTTAACAATTGAACAGTTTTGCAGTTTTTCTTTCTTCCCCTTATAATCTTATGCCCCCACTTTCTGTCGTTCAGTGAGAGAACTGAGCTCTAATTTCTCCTGCCAGGACTTTAAATCTGGGCTGGATGGTGTCAGGTTCTCATGAGAAGGTGCTCATTGATGAGCCTGGAACGATATTTAGTTTTATTTAGCTTCTCATCTCTGTAAGAGTCAAGCTAATTACTTACTAAGTAACTTACTAAGTTTTATTTACATTAATAAGTTGTCAGGACTGCGCGTGTCGGATTTCATCCGAGCCTGATCAGCTGAGACGGCCGGGCAGAACCAGCAGCTCTCTGGCCGCTGCAGCAGAGTCACTTTCCGATGCTTTTGCGAGCCCGAACAACAGTCCAGTCCAGCAGACACATCTACATGTACAATCCTTCAGCAGTAACGACGGAGCCGCCCGAGCGGCACCGACCTCCAGACCGCGGGGACGCGCCGGGATAAATGATCAGGCCGCGCTCGCTCGCTCTGGGCGCAGACCCAATTAATCGATCCCTGATCCTGGCGGATCTAAACCTACTCTGTGCAAAATGAAGGATTTTCTCTGTAAAGACACACCATTTCTCTTACTATTACACGTACAGCTAGCTGAGTGTCTTCTTCTCCTCATTTGGTCGGGAGTTGCTATGCAGTCCCGCGGCCCCCGCGGCCCACACGTACAAAACTGATTTTTTTTCGCGGCCCACTAGATGGCGCTCGCGGCCCAAGTGTGGGCCGCGGCCCTATGGTTAAGAATCACTGGTCTAGTTGGTTGTTTTTAGGGAGGGGGGGTCTTCCCCCCCGGGTCCTTCCCCACCCGGGTCCTTCCCCCCCCGGGTCCTTCCCCCCCCCGGGTCCTTCCCCCCCCGGGTCCTTCCTCACCCGGGTCCTTCCCCCCCCGGATCCTTCCCCCCCCCGGGTCCTTTCCCACCCGGGTCCTTCCCCCCCCGGGTCCTTCCCCCCCCGGGTCCCCCCCCCCCCCGGGTCCGTCCCCGCCCTTTACCGGCACCGATCCTGACACTGATGGAGTGATGCACGAGGGGTTAATCATTCCCTCCTGTTCCAGCGATGCGTTGGGCCGCCCGTTGCCGTGGTTACGCTCCTAACGTCCCCTCGGGGGAGACGAGTTTCAGGGAAGAGACTCCTAATTGAGGTTACTGTACTCCACGACCCAAAAACCGCCCAATTAAACTGTCTCTGCCTGAAATGATTTGAAAGTGTTGAGATGTGTTGAGACATCCAGAGAGTCGGCTCGGTGCGTGAACCGGGCCGGTGGAACATCTGGCGCTCCAACAATCCCACCATGTGTGAGCGCTCAAGCCCGGGACATTTTCATATTCATGCTGGAGACGCACGGGTGGACTTTTATTTGAGAAATAAAAGGTTTGATTTGTTCCAGAACTTCTCAGGTTTCAGCGTCAGATCTGGATCAAGTAAAGATTTACGTCCACACCCACGAGTCACGGGAAGGTGGTGATGGAGCTCTGGTCTAAATAATAATAATGATAATAACAAATAAGAAGGTGGTGATGGAGCTCTGGTCTAAATAATAATAATGATAATAACAAATAAGAAGGTGGTGATGGAGCTCTGGTCTAAATAATAATAATGATAATAACAAATAAGAAGGTGGTGATGGAGCTCTGGTCTCCAGCTGGTGACATCAGTACCAACCCCCGCAAAGAGCGCTAACAAAGTTACTTTGAAGAATCTCTTAAATACTGACCGTTATTTTGAGATGACGACCAAGGTAACTACCAAGATTCAGATTCAGACGACTTTATTAATCCCTTTGGGAGGTTTCCCTCGGGGAAATTGACAACCAAGTTGACGAACAAGTTGACGACTAAGTTGACGACCGAGGTAACGACCAAGGTGACGACTCAGGCCACGTTTCCACATAGCCGGGTATTTTCAAAAACGGATATTTCCCCCTCTACGTTTTGACGTCCTGAGGACGTCCTACACCAACATATGTGGACATACTCAAGAAGGATGCCGGGGCCCAGAGTACCAGCGAACTGGAAAGTTGTATGGAGAATCGGGATGACTGGAGACAACGATGGACGGCTCGTCTGAGGACGACCTAGTAGTAGTAGTAGTACGTTTTGAAAAATTCCATCGTTTACACGAGATCGTTTTCAAAATCTCTTCATTTACACGAATCCGCATAAATACGCTGTTAAGGTGCTATGAGCCAATCAGAATCCTGGAAAAAACATCAACAAATGACACGTGTAACTTCCAGTTAAGGCTGATTTAGGGTCCCCGTTACACCAACCCAGAGCCTACGGCGTAGGCTACGCGGCGACGCACACCGCACGGCGCATCGCAGCGTACCCTACGCCGTAGGCTCTGCGTCGATTTAACGCGGGACCATAAATCAGGCTTTACTTCCAAGATGAACGAGAGTCTTTGGTTTGGAGTGACAGAGAAGTGGAGTTACTTTTAAGTGTGACGTTAGAATATAAAACAGGTAAAATACAAGAAAATATTGACGGTTACAAACTAATTGTAACCACAGGTGTCACTCATGACGCTGGTGACGTTTCTGTCTCATAATGTGACGTTCTGAAGAATAAATGTCCGTTTCTCTCCGTTTACAAGCAAACGTGGAGACGGAGGTTTTAAGAATCTCCACTTTGGCCGGAGTTTTCAGAAATGATGGTTTTTGGAGACTTTGAGCTTCGTTTTCGTGTAAACGAACGGACAAAACGCATCAAAACACCAGCGTTTTTGCTACGTGGAAACGGGGCCTAAGGTGACGACCAAGTTGACGACCAAGTTGACTACAAATGTAACTACCAAGGGGACAACTGAGTACAACAAAGCCTTAAAAACGATGCTACAAGGTTTGATAAAGTGTTTCATTCAAGTTTGATCCCCTTGTCAGTCTCAATGAAACAGTGGTCGTAGTATTTCCCTCTCTGGCTTGGGCCGGTATGTACAGAGATGGAGTAAAGCTGGTGCCCACCTTTACGGAAATGTTACGGAACGTCGCTATGGAAGCGTCTAAAGACGGGTCAGGTATTTTCCTCCAGACCTCGACCGGAGCAGGATGAAGGTTTTAGTGAGGAGACAGTCTGAGGTCAGGAGTTTCTCTGAAGCATCAGGCTGCTCTGACTCGTTGTGCCGCTCCGAGGGCGTGACTGTCGCGGTTTAGAAGCGTTTTGAAGTTTTGCTTTTATGTCTAGAACTGAGCCGTTGCCCGCTGTGCCGGTCCAGATGCTCGGCAGATTTACAGATCTGTGTGTCTGTGTTGCAGGAAGAAGTTCCAGCATGGAGGGGGGGCGGAGCCTGCTGCTCTGCCTCGTCACGGCGGCGTGTTTCTACGGCAACGCCGCCCAGAGGACAGGTGGGTGTCGCCGTCGGCTCGGCTTCCCGAGTTTCCCCTCACCGCCACCGCATAACCACCACGCAAACCACCACCCTGGCAAAACCGTCACGGCGCTCACGCTTCAGCACCAACGCTTTAACGTTCACTCCAGTCCAGACCCGAGACCACCAGGGTCGCCCTCCCGGCATGGACAAGGTTTTTACTAAATAAAGCCTGTGTTTTACTAAATAAAACCCCGGTTTTACTAAATCAAACCCCAGTTTTACAAATTAAAACTCTGGTTTTATTAAATAAAACCCCAGTTTTACTAAATAAAAACTCAGTTTTACTAAATAAAACCCAGATTTTACTAAATAAAACCCAGATTTTAAGGGCTGTTGTGGTGGGAAGGGGCCGTTTTAGCAGGAACGGTTTTTTTTAGCGGGAGCGGGTCGTTTTAGCGGGAAGAAGTCGTTTTAGCGGGAAGTCCTCGTTTTAGCGGGAAGGGGTCGTTTTAGCGGGAAGGAGTCGTTTTAGCGGGAAGTCCTCGTTTTAGCGGGAAGTCCTCGTTTTAGCGGGAAGGAGTCGTTTTAGCGGGAAGGGGTCGTTTTAGCGGGAAGGAGTCGTTTTAGCGGGAACAGGTTGTTTTAGCGGGAAGGGGTCGTTTTAGCGGGAACAGGTCGTTTTAGCGGGAAGGAGTCGTTTTAGCGGGAAGTCCTCGTTTTAGCGGGAAGTCCTCGTTTTAGCGGGAAGGGGTCGTTTTAGCGGGAACAGGTCGTTTTAGCGGGAAGGGGTCGTTTTAGCGGGAAGGAGTCGTTTTAGCGGGAAGTCCTCGTTTTAGCGGGAAGTCCTCGTTTTAGCGGGAAGGAGCCGTTTTAGCGGGAAGTCCTCGTTTTAGCGGGAAGTCCTCGTTTTAGCGGGAAGGGGTCGTTTTAGCGGGAACAGGTCGTTTTAGCGGGAAGGAGTCGTTTTAGCGGGAAGTCCTCGTTTTAGCGGGAAGTCCTCGTTTTAGCGGGAAGGGGTCGTTTTAGCGGGAACAGGTCGTTTTAGCGGGAAGGAGTCGTTTTAGCGGGAAGGGGTCGTTTTAGCGGGAAGAGGCCGTTTTAGCGGGAAGGAGTCGTTTTAGCGGGAAGTCCTCGTTTTAGCGGGAAGTCCTCGTTTTAGCGGGAAGGAGTCGTTTTAGCGGGAAGGGGTCGTTTTAGCGGGAAGGAGTCGTTTTAGCGGGAACAGGTTGTTTTAGCGGGAAGGGGTCGTTTTAGCGGGAACAGGTTGTTTTAGCGGGAACAGGTCGTTTTAGCGGGAAGGAGTCGTTTTAGCGGGAAGTCCTCGTTTTAGCGGGAAGTCCTCGTTTTAGCGGGAAGGAGTCGTTTTAGCGGGAAGTCCTCGTTTTAGCGGGAAGTCCTCGTTTTAGCGGGAAGGGGTCGTTTTAGCGGGAACAGGTCGTTTTAGCGGGAAGGAGTCGTTTTAGCGGGAAGGGGTCGTTTTAGCGGGAAGGAGTCGTTTTAGCGGGAAGGAGTCGTTTTAGCGGGAACAGGTTGTTTTAGCGGGAAGGAGTCGTTTTAGCGGGAAGTCCTCGTTTTAGCGGGAAGTCCTCGTTTTAGCGGGAAGGAGCCGTTTTAGCGGGAAGTCCTCGTTTTAGCGGGAAGTCCTCGTTTTAGCGGGAAGGGGTCGTTTTAGCGGGAACAGGTCGTTTTAGCGGGAAGTCCTCGTTTTAGCGGGAAGGAGTCGTTTTAGCGGGAAGGGGTCGTTTTAGCGGGAAGGAGTCGTTTTAGCGGGAACAGGTTGTTTTAGCGGGAAGGGGTCGTTTTAGCGGGAACAGGTTGTTTTAGCGGGAACAGGTCGTTTTAGCGGGAAGGAGTCGTTTTTGCGGGAAGTCCTCGTTTTAGCGGGAAGTCCTCGTTTTAGCGGGAAGGAGTCGTTTTAGCGGGAAGTCCTCGTTTTAGCGGGAAGGGGTCGTTTTAGCGGGAAGGGGTCGTTTTAGCGGGAACAGGTCGTTTTAGCGGGAAGGGGTCGTTTTAGCGGGAAGTCCTCGTTTTAGCGGGAAGGAGCCGTTTTAGCGGGAAGTCCTCGTTTTAGCGGGAAGTCCTCGTTTTAGCGGGAAGGGGTCGTTTTAGCGGGAACAGGTCGTTTTAGCGGGAAGGGGTCGTTTTAGCGGGAAGGAGTCGTTTTAGCGGGAAGTCCTCGTTTTAGCGGGAAGTCCTCGTTTTAGCGGGAAGGGGTCGTTTTAGCGGGAAGGGGTCGTTTTAGCGGGAAGGAGTCGTTTTAGCGGGAAGTCCTCGTTTTAGCGGGAAGTCCTCGTTTTAGCGGGAAGTCCTCGTTTTAGCGGGAAGGAGTCGTTTTAGCGGGAAGGGGTCGTTTTAGCGGGAAGGAGTCGTTTTAGCGGGAACAGGTTGTTTTAGCGGGAAGGGGTCGTTTTAGCGGGAACAGGTTGTTTTAGCGGGAACAGGTCGTTTTAGCGGGAAGGAGTCGTTTTAGCGGGAAGTCCTCGTTTTAGCGGGAAGTCCTCGTTTTAGCGGGAAGGAGTCGTTTTAGCGGGAAGTCCTCGTTTTAGCGGGAACAGGTCGTTTTAGCGGGAAGTAGTCGTTTTAGCGGGAAGGGGTCGTTTTAGCGGGAAGGAGTCGTTTTAGCGGGAAGGAGTCGTTTTAGCGGGAACAGGTTGTTTTAGCGGGAAGGAGTCGTTTTAGCGGGAAGTCCTCGTTTTAGCGGGAAGTCCTCGTTTTAGCGGGAAGGAGCCGTTTTAGCGGGAAGTCCTCGTTTTAGCGGGAAGTCCTCGTTTTAGCGGGAAGGGGTCGTTTTAGCGGGAACAGGTCGTTTTAGCGGGAAGGAGTCGTTTTAGCGGGAAGTCCTCGTTTTAGCGGGAAGGGGTCGTTTTAGCGGGAACAGGTCGTTTTAGCGGGAAGGAGTCGTTTTAGCGGGAAGGGGTCGTTTTAGCGGGAAGGAGTCGTTTTAGCGGGAAGGAGTCGTTTTAGCGGGAAGGAGTCGTTTTAGCGGGAACAGGTTGTTTTAGCGGGAAGGGGTCGTTTTAGCGGGAACAGGTTGTTTTAGCGGGAAGGAGTCGTTTTAGCGGGAAGTCCTCGTTTTAGCGGGAAGTCCTCGTTTTAGCAGGAAGTCCTCGTTTTAGCGGGAAGTCCTCGTTTTAGCGGGAAGGGGTCGTTTTAGCGGGAAGGGGTCGTTTTAGCCGGAACAGGTTGTTTTAGCGGGAAGGGGTCGTTTTAGCGGGAAGTCCTCGTTTTAGCGGGAAGTCCTCATTTTAGCGTGAAGGAGTCGTTTTAGCGGGAAGTCCTCGTTTTAGCGGGAAGGAGTCGTTTTAGCGGGAAGGAGTCGTTTTAGCGGGAAGGGGTCGTTTTAGCGGGAAGTCCTCGTTTTAGCGGGAAGTCCTCATTTTAGCGGGAAGGAGTCGTTTTAGCGGGAAGGAGTCGTTTTAGCGGGAAGGGGTCGTTTTAGCGGGAAGTCCTCGTTTTAGCGGGAAGTCCTCGTTTTAGCGGGAAGGGGTCGTTTTAGCGGGAACAGGTTGTTTTAGCGGGAAGGGGTCGTTTTAGCGGGAAGGAGTCGTTTTAGCGGGAAGGGGCCGTTTTAGCGGAAAGGGGTCGTTTTAGCTGGAAGGAGTCATTTTAGCGGGAACAGGTTGTTTTAGCGGGAAGAGGCCGTTTTAGCGGGAAGGGGTCTTTTTAGCGGGAAGGGGTCATTTGAGCGGAAATATTTTCCACAGGACAGTCATCCACCCTAACAGTAACCCTAACCTTAACCACAAGTATGAAGATGTACCACGTTATCAACGATAAATTCAGACTTCAATCAATAATATCCGAGACGTTTGGGTCAATTTTAACATAAAAGTGAGAACAGGATCACAGCAGGAATCACGCCACGCTTTTCTTCTTCTGTATCACCAAGAACCATCACCTCCACCTGTAGAACCCTCACCTCCACCTGTAGAACCATCACCTCCACCTGTAGAACCATCACCTCCACCTGTAGCCCCACCTCTCTTCCACCCGGCTGCTTCACCTCCTCACAACCACCTCTGCTTGGAAAGGACAGTTTCTTTTCTCCTAGAAACCTGTGAAACTCCTCCGTGAACTTCCACCCCCCTCCCAGTTTGCACCCAGAAAGCCGTGGCCGACATCGTCTTCCTGGTGGACGGCTCCTGGAGCATCGGCAACGAGAACTTCGAGCAGATCCGCCAGTTCCTGCACACGCTGGTCAACTCGTTCGACATCGGGCCGGACCGCGTCCAGATCGGCCTGGTGCAGTACAGCAACAGCCCGCGCACCGAGTTCCTGCTGCGCGAGTACAAGACCAAGCCGGACATCCTGGACTACATCACGGAGCTGGACTACATGGGCGGCGGCACGCTGACGGGGCAGGGCCTGGACTTCCTGCTGAAGAACCACTTCACCGAGGCGGCCGGCAGCCGCCAAGGCAAGAGGGTTCCGCAGATCGCCGTGGTGATCACGGACGGGAAGTCGCAGGACAACGTGGAGGCCAACGCGGAGCGGCTGAAGAGGAAGGGCATCAGCCTGTACGCCATCGGCATCAAGGACGCCGACGAGGACCAGCTGAAGGAGATCGCCAGCCAGCCGCACAGCCAGCACGTCTACAGCGTGTCCGACTTCGCCGCCCTGCAGGGAATCTCGCAGAGCATCGTCCAGACGCTGTGCAGAACCGTGGAGGAGGCCAAGAGGAACATCCTGAAGCTGTCTCAAGGTAACAGTGGTCCGATTCCTGCAGCCCTGCAGGCAGGTGGTGGTGGTGGGATCTGAACGATGGAGGAGGCCGAGAGAAACATCCTGAAGCTGACACAAGGTAACGGTGGTTTGATCCCAGGTGGTGGTGGGATCTGAACGATGGAGGAGAATCCCCCGGTTTCATGTCACGTTGTCCTGAACAGCCAATGAGTCAGGAAAGTGTTTACTCTCATCACGGTGTAGAGAATCCTTTCGGGACCTCCACATAATCTAAGTTTTTTCCTACCCCTAAGTCTAAGGGTGCTTTCACACCTGTACCGTTTCAAGCAGTTGATTCGAAACAGGGAACGTTTCCCCCTAAAGATCGGAACGTTTGGTATATGTGAACACAGCAATCACGCTCTGAAACGGTACAAAACAAGCGAGCCGAGATCCTAGAAGAGGTTAGGGTTAGATTCTCGGCCCGACTCTGTGGATGTGGGGGATGTGTTTAGCAGCTGGAATTAAAGAGCAGCTTTGGGTAGCTTTGGGGACAAAAGTAGCTCTCCTCCTCTCAGTCCTGCAGGCGACGCAGCGCAGGCGCCTCCTGGAGGGGAGCCACTGGAATGCAGGGTGGAGTATGTGGGAGGGGTCCTTCATGATTTTAGCTGCCTGGCTGAGGGCCTGCTGGTTGAAAACCACACACAGAGTTCTGACCGGCAGGCTGATGATTTTAGAGCACAGTGACGCTCTGCAGTCTGTTCCTGTTCTGGTGCTGAGGGAGTGGAACCAGCAGGTCATGGAGAAGCTGAGGGAGTGGAACCAGCAGGAGAAGCTGAGGGAGTGGAACCAGCAGGTCATGGAGAAGCTGAGGGAGTGGAACCAGCAGGAGAAGCTGAGGGAGTGGAACCAGCAGGAGAAGCTGAGGGAGAGGAACCAGCAGGTCATGGAGAAGGTCATGATGCTTTCCAGGAAGGCGTAGTAGAAAGTCATCATGATGTGAGTGCTGACTCCGAAGGAGTTGAGTTTCCTGAGGAGGTACAGCCGTTGTTGACACTTCCTGAGAATTTTGAGAATTTTTGAGAACTTTGCACACCGAGAGCGGAGCTTCTCTCAGGAGCCGCGTGAGCTCCTTCCAATCTGAGCCGAGACAGGCAGGTTTTTACAGCAGACAACATTCCTTTACATTGAGCAGAGATGCAGAGATTCTTTACAGTCACCAAAGCTTTAAAAAACAACAATGATTATATAAAACTCTTAATCAATTTTTACTACAAGGGAGGTGCAGATGGGGAGAAAGACACACAAACTGATAAAAACACCAATTCCTCTACAACGGTTCCTTTAAACACTTCACAGATTTATTGCTGTAATGTCCAAAAAACCCCAAATGAATCAATTATATTTCACTGAATTTGTTATTTTACAACCTTTTCTTTTATTTTCCACCCTGCAACACATTCCTGAAGAGATCAGGGCAGTAACGGTCGGTGGGCCGGTGTTTTTGCCCCATGCATACGGTGGTGTTGTCAGACTTTTGGTTTTATCATTTCCCAACATTCTCGTGTTCAACTGTCTCTGAGTTTCAGTATTATTTATTATAACTTTTTCAGTTTTTAGTTGTTTCAGTGACGATTTTGGGTTTTTCTTCCGTCAATCGATACCAACAGATTTGTCCACCAGTTCATTGTCGGATCGTCAAACACACTTGGTCTTTCTGAATGTAGCTCGTCTCCTCGTTCTCTGACTCCTCCGTCTCCGTCCTTTGCAGAATGCGCCGTAGCAACCGTGGCCGACATCGTCTTCCTGGTGGACGGCTCTTCCAGCATCGGCATCGAGAACTTCCAGGAAGTCCGGCGTTTCCTCCGCAGCGTCATCTCCGGCCTCGACATCGGCGCGGACAAAGTCCGTATCGGCTTGGCTCAGTACAGCAACGACCCGCACAAGGAGTTCCTGCTCAACGAGCACCTGGACGCCCAGTCGCTGCTGGCCGAGGTCGACCGGTTCCCCTACCGGACCGGCGGCACCGAGACGGGCAAGGCCATGAAATTCCTGTCCAAAGAGTTCTTCACCGCGGCGGCGGGGAGCCGCATCGATCAGCGCGTGCCCCAGATCGCCGTGGTGATCACCGACGGAGACTCCGCGGACGACGTCCTGGCGCCGGCGCAGGAGCTGCGCAGCAGGGGTGTCATCGTGTTCGGCATCGGGGTCGGTCAGGCCAACCTGAAGGAGCTGGAGTCCATCGCTAACCGGCCGCCGCAGCGCTTCCTGTTCACCATCGACAGCTACCAGGCCCTGAAGAGGCTGTCGGTCGGCCTGCTGCAGACGGTCTGCGTCTCCATGGAGGACCAGCGGCAAGGTGAGGTCTGGGGGGGGGACCAGAGGCCTGGGGGGGCGGAGGTCTGTATGGGACCAGGGCAAGGTGAGGCCTGGGGGGGGGGGGTGGCTAGAGGTCTGGGGGGGGGAACAGGGGTCTGAGCTGGACCCTGAACTGGACCAGCGGCAAGGTGAGGCCTAGGGGGGGACCGGGGTCTGAACTGGACCGGTGAGGCCTGGGGGGGGTACCAGGGGTCTGAACTGGACATGTTTGGACTCACCTGCTCGGTCAGAACCAACGAGGAGGTGTTTCCAAACCGGTGACTGGTACCATATCTTGTAATTGGAAGCTATAGCGCCACCAGCCGCCAGACTGACAGTGTCAGCAGTCACGCAACAGGTGGACGTTTCTACATAGGGCTGGTGAACGATTGAAATGTCAAGAATCGATTCAATTCCAATTCTTAAGATTCAGAATCGATTATTGTTGAAGAATAATACAAAGTCCAGTTCAGGAATCCGCTGTGGGATGAGAGATTTTATTCAGCCGGCGGTGAGCAGACCTACACAGACGCAGTGTCTTGGTCGGTGTGCTGACCCAGATTGATTGGGCCACAGGGTTTTTATACAAAGGTTCAACCAACAAAGACAGGAGACAGTCAGGTGTGAACTTTCAGTTTTGGGACTACCCCTGAGTAGTCAGGAAGTCCATATATGGTCCTCGTCTCTGCAGGGGCTGGAAGTCAAAGCCACTCCCACGGTGCCTGTCTCGGCAGGGATACAAGACGCCGGAACTTGTGTGAGACAATAGGTCACAGACGAAAAGTAATTTACAGTTGGATGTGATCTGTGGCCAAATGTCCCTATCGGGCATTTGGCATGACTGTCACTAAGTTCCAAATCACCCCATGGGGTGCTCTAGTGTTCAAAGTCTGTTTGAGGCAACTTCCAAGGTGTCGTCTTCTGCAGGGGGGGTAGGAAGCTGGATAGGAAGTTGAAGCTACCTCAAAAGGTGTTGAGTCCAGTTCAAAGCCCTGCAGGCGGGGGTATGAGGCTGGGGCAACCTGCAAAGCGTTGTTGTCCCTGCAGGGGGCCACGTGCTGTCAAAATGCTTCATCATTATCAAGATCCGATTCGATTCCGGTATTGATTTGGGTTTCCCTTCTTTAAGGGCATGGCTGGGATTTGACCCTAAATGTAGACCATTTTTGCCACTTTTGAGCAAAATCCCTTCCTCTAATTCTCAAACAAAAAGTAAATTTTTCCATGGCTTATATTTCTTCAACAATGTCGAGCCATCGTCTCAGTCCTGGGGGATCGCTGCTCATCCAGAGTCTTGTCAGGGCCTTCTTAGCAGCAACAGTCAATATTTTGAAGAGGTAGATGTCTCTCTTTTCAATTACTTCAACCCAGTCCCAGATATACAGTCCTTGGGTCTTTAGGTATTCTCAGATTTAGAATTTCCTCCATTGTTTGGATAACATTATCCCAGAATAATTGTATTTATGGAATTGTCCAAAAGATGAGAATGATTGGCTACTACATGATCACACCCTTGCCAACAATTATGTTGTTGTTGTGTTTGTTTAGTCTTAATGTGTGGAGTGATAAGTGAATTGCCGCTTTTAACGTTGATGTAAAACCCTTTGAATGACCTTTTGAATTGTTGTTGAATTGTGCTGTACAGATAAACTTGCCTTTATTGTGACAGCAGAACTTAAAGCAGCACAACGTAACTTTCAGCTTTTCTGAGTTTGGCGGCATCTTCTGGACAAAATCGGTAGTGTTTTACCAGAAAGAACACTACGTTTCCCATGAGCACCAGCGCGTACTGCCGGAAAACTCCTGTCCCGTCGCTGCATTTGTTTTGAGAGAAGACGGGAGGCTTTTCTGTTTCACCAAGTAAACAACGGAACGCAAAAAAAAGATGTTAAACTGCTGGAAAGGAACTGGAATTTACCGGGATACCTTAAACAAGGAAGCCAGGGAGCGTTATATATGGAGAAAATAATGATTATTAACGGTCTGGATCCATATGAAATCCCTACTGAAGAATGGAGCTCCTCGTCGGAGCTGCACTCTTTAGAAGGATTTACTGCCGCAGTTCTGCAGAACCACCGTCTCCGGCTACCTTGTTTAGGAGTGTTTGGCAGCTGCTTTGGTAAATGTTTGACTCGCCATGTGTTTCAATAAATTAGTATAATAGTACAACATACAGTACATGTTTTGTATTACTCTTACTTCTCTTTTCTTTTTTTTGACTGCTATATTATGCTGAAGAGGCTCCGAGGCGTGAGCAATATTTTTTTTTCCTCGTGAGATTATTTTTTTCCTCTGCAGCTACAAATCAAATAGTTAATATTTTTTCCTCAACAAAATTAATGGCACCGCAGAGAGCTGGCCAACAACTGTGTTTAGCTGGAGAAGTGGGGAATAAAACCCGTTTGAATGATCCGACCCTGGTCTGTGAGTGTTTGTTTGTGGTTTAATAAACCCGTGTTTTGATCCGACGCCCGTCTGCGTGGGGGGAAGTGACGTATGCCGTAAAGCAGTCAAAGCCGTAAAGATTTGTAGTTTTTTAGTGTGGCAGGGTTCCTACCATGCTCCTCAAAGTTACATAGTGCCAGTGAAGGTGATACAGACCCCTCAGACCATGACAGAGGTTCATTAAACCTGTTGGAAGTTGATGTTCCATCACAATGATGATGATGAAATATTAGATCAAGGTGGAAAAGTTACGTAGTGTAGCTTTAATGGTTTGATCCGATTGTGTTCCAGCTCTGCGACAGAGGTTTGCCGACATCTTCTTCCTGGTGGACAGCGGCATCACGCAGGAGAAGTTCCAGCAGGTCCGGAACCTCCTGTTCCGCCTGGTAAACCAGATGGACTTCAGCGCCGGCGGCTACCGCCTGGGCCTGGCCCAGTACGGCGACGACGTCAAGGTGGACTTCCTGCTCAACGAGCACGAGGGCAAAGAGCAGCTCCTGGCCGCCATACGGCGCTTCCGCTACCGCGCGGTCCCGCCGGGGGAGCCGCGCTACCTGGGCGCGGCGCTGCGCTACGCCAGCAGGAACTTCTTCTCCGCGGCGGCGGGGGGCCGGGCGGACCAGGGCTTCCGCCAGTTCCTGGTGGTGCTGGGCGGGAGGGACTCCGACGACGGCGTGTACCGGGAGGCGCGGGAGATCAGGAAGGCCGGCGTGACCGTGGTGGGGATGAGTCTGGGCATGTCCATGAACGAGGTGCGACTGGTATCCAGCGCCGGGCAGGACTACGACATCCCCGTCATCACGGCAGCACCGATACTGAAGATGGTGTTTGAAACCGAACAAGGGGGGAGCAACGTGACGCAAGGTAAACACGCTTTTCATTCATATATTCAAAATAATAATAATAATAATACATTTTATTTAAAGGCGCCTTTCTTGGCACTGAACTGGACCGGGGACAGGTTTGGACTCACCTGCTTGGTCCAGGGCAGCAAGAGACGTATACTCTGAATCTGAATCTGAATCTGTATGAAATCGTTTTAATTTTTTCCATTTTCGGTCTATTTCGGCTTTTAATTTTTGGAGAATTTGGTTTTTAGCATTTTATGCAAATGTAACCCCAGGACAGTATATAAAGTAATGAAATATAGACAATTTATGCAATTATAACCTAACACTTTAATGTTTTCATACCTTTAAACATATTTAAAGGCAAAAAAATGGCACCAGTTATTCTCGTGTCCAACAAAACATTCCTTTTTTGGGCATAAACAAAAAAATACCAAAGGTTGTAATGATGAAAAAAATCTTATCTCTAGACTACAAGGAATTAATATGAGAATGGATTTAGAATTGGAAAATCGATTTTATTCAACACAGGCCTACTAGTGATAACAGCTATAAACACCAGCGGCAGGACGTACGTGGGTGGAACGCATCAACGATTGGGTTTTCTTCAAATTAATGGCTAAAATTAGTGGTTTTCTTTGCTTGTTGTTCCTTTCAGTTTAGTTTCTGCTCGGTTCATTAGCGACGTGAGCGCCGCCTGCTGGCCGCGCCGCCACCTCACCAGTTTGGTCCTGCAGAAACAGAGCTGCAGGAAACCCCTGTGATGTAATTCAGGTTTCTGAGGAAACCCCTGTGATGTCACTCAGGTTTCTGA
The DNA here is from genome assembly GCF_033807715.1 of Cololabis saira. Lineage (NCBI taxonomy): Eukaryota > Metazoa > Chordata > Actinopteri > Beloniformes > Belonidae > Cololabis > Cololabis saira. Next base: position 52,851,279 of record NC_084589.1, read on the forward strand.
GGAAACCCCTGTGATGTCACTCAGGTTTCTGAGGAAACCCCTGTGATGTCATTCAGGTTTCTGAGCAGAGTTTTTGAGGTTTTTTGAGGTTTCTGAGAGAGTTTCTGAAGTTTTTGAGGTTTCTTTTACGGCCTAACGGCGTGTTGCAGGATCCGGAGGAGAAACATCTGGCCGCTCGGCTGATGCGGTTCAGAAATCCATAAACAGCTAATTCCCCCGACGCAGCAGCCGTCTCAACACCGGCTGTAATCTCTCTGCAGAATCTGGACCCGTGAATAAAGACCTGGAGGAGAATTACTGTTCTCTGAACGGTTCCTGCAGGGGGATTGTTGAGACGCATCTTGTAAAAACGGTGCATTTTGTAATAAACGTCCAAAATGTAATAACTTTTTCATTTCATTTTGTAATAAAGCTGCATTTTGTAATACAGTTTGCCACATTATGTAATAAGTTATTGCATTTTGAGAAGATTATTATAAAATGCACTTGCAACTTTTTTATTTTCTAGGAAATGTAATTAATGCATTTACAGGACTGTCTCAGAAAATTTGAATATTGTGATAAAGTCCTTTATTTTCTGTAATGCAAAAATGTCCTACATTCTGGATTCATTACAAATCAACTGAAATATTGCAAGCCTTTTATTATTTTAATATTGCTGATTATGGCTTACAGATTAAGATTAAGATTCCCAGAATAGTGTAATTTTTTGAGATGGGATATTTGAGTTTTCTTAAACTGTAAGCCATGATCAGCAATATTAAAATAATAAAAGGCTTGCAATATTTCAGTTGATTTGTAATGAATCCAGAATGTATGACATTTTTGCATTACAGAAAATAAAGGACTTTATCACAATATTCTAATTGTCTGAGACAGTCCTGTACACAAGAGTGACTTTTGTTGTTTTTTATGTAATTTCTCTCAGAGCTTTGTAGCCCAATAAATCTATGTATAAAACTCCAAATATAACTTTAGTTTCCTATTTGAAGTTTGGAATTATATCGGCCAATAACAAACAAATAAACTATGTTTTACAATTGTTATTACATAATGCACCATTTTATTAGATTTTCTAGAGAATAAAAAAGTTGCAAGTGCATTTTATAATAATCTTCTCAAGTAGAAAAACGTTTTTCCCACCGGATTTGCAGAAAGTCGCGTCGGAGGAGGAAAGATGCAGCCAAATATAAAAAGGAAACTCCCGCACACCTTCTTCTCACCGTGCACTCGTTTATTAGGCCGTTAGAACGTTTGGGTCATAGAACTTTTTCAAGGCATGTTTTTGAAAAAATGTTTTGCCTTGAAAAAGTTCCATGACCCAAACGTTGGCCTAATAAACGAGTGCACGGTGAGAAGAAGAAGTGCGGGAGTTTTCTTTTTATATTTGGCTGTAATAATCTTCTCAAAATGTAATAGGGTCAATGACGTGACGCCTATATTTTCTGAAAAACAGATTTTTTTTTTCAATTCAAAAAAGGTTTAAATGGATAAAAAAATACCAGATATATGAACTACCTGTCCCACATATGGACTCACTTGAATTTTACAAAAAATACTAGTTATTTGTGATTTTGTTGTTGTTTTAAGCGTCTAAATGTCATGTGGTGCAACCGTCCGACCATGACTCTTGTTCTGAAATCACTCTAAATGTTTTTAAATCAATCTTCTTCTATCTGGCATGATTTCTGAAGTTTCTTGTAGTGTGTAAGATTGCAACACATATGTATTTATATTTCCATCATAATATACAAAGTTCATTTTTGTCCATTTTATGAAATATCATGTGGCGCGACCATAAAAAAAAAACAATTTTTGTATAATACTGAAAACTTAAAAAAAAGATGTCAAGATGTTAAGGAAATGTATTTATTTTAATATGAATCATGGTTGCACCACATGACATTTTTTAAGGCTAGTGCCAATTCATCTTGACAAAAAACTCAATTTAAAATTTTTATATGAATGTATGTGTACACAACATTCTTAATATTTGAACTACTGCCATAGATGTTCTTTTTTTATTATTTTAAAATTGACCTGTTGAAAATCCTTATTCGTCATTGACCCAATAACTTATTACATAATGCAGCAACATTTATTACAAAAATGCGTTGGGGTAGTTTATTACAAAATGAAATGACAAAGTTATTACATTTTGGACGTTTATTACAAAATGCACTGTTATTACAAAAAGCGGCTGCGTCAGGTCTTGGTTGGGTTGGAGGTTCGGCGCCTGAACGGACGTGTCTTCACCGCAGTTTTCAGGGCTGTTGGTCTGGGTGACGCGGTAGTTCATCTTTACTTCCTCTCTCAGATGTAAAGCGTCTGCTAAACGACAGTACTAGTAGTTGCTCATGGCGACATCAAATGGTTAAACATCTTTCCGCTGATCAAATGCACTCATGATCAATCGGCCTCTTTGACGCAGCAACTGGTTGGGACTGTGGGACGTACGTTGAATAACCGGAGACGAGTCTTTGTGTCCTTCCTTCCACATGTCTGACTGATTCATTGTTGATTCTCCGGTTCCTTCCACAGACTGCAAAGCTGCCAAACTGGCCGACATCGTGTTCGTGGTGGACGAGTCCGGCAGCATCGGCGTGGCGAACTTCCAGCTGGTCCGGACCTTCCTGCACTCCATTGTGAGCGGGCTGGAGGTGGGGCCGACCCGGGTCCGGGTGGGCATCGTGATGTACAGCAGCGCCCCGACGGCGCAGGTCTACCTGAACACCTTCACCCGCAAGGACGAGCTGCTGAACTTCATCAAGATCCTGCCGTACCGCGGCGGCCAGACCTTCACCGGGGCCGCGCTCAAGTTCACCCGCGAGCAGCTGTTCGCCAAGGAGCGCGGCTGCCGCAGGGACAAGAACGTCCAGCAGGTGGCGGTGGTGATCACCGACGGGGAGTCCCAGGACAACGTGACCAACGAGGCGGCCGCGCTGCGCCGCGCCGGCGTCACCGTCTACGCGCTGGGGGTGCAGAACGCCAACCAGGTGGAGTGACACTGAACAGTTTGGAGCAGGAAATGAAACAAAGTACTAACATAAATCTGTTTAAGGCCCCGTTTCCACGGAGCAAAAACGTTGGTGTTTTCCTGCGTTTTGTTCGTTCGTTTACACGAAAATGAAGCTCAAAGTCTCCAAAAACCATCATTCCTGAAAACTCCGGCCAAAGTGTAGATTTTTAAAACCTCCGTCTTCACGTTTGCTTGTAAACGGAGAGAAACGGACATTTATTCTTCAGAACGTCACATTATGAGACAGAAACGTCACCAGCGTCATGAGTGACACCTGTGGTTACAATTAGTTTGTAACCGTCAATATTTTCTTGTATTTTACTTGTTTTATATTCTAACGTCACACTTAAAAGTAACTCCACTTCTCTGTCACTCCAAACCAAAGACTCTGGTTCATCTTGGAAGTAACTGGAAGTTCCTCGTGTCATTTGTTGATGTTTTTTTCCAGGATTCTGATTGGCTAGCATGACTTTATCTTCTCGTTACACTGCCCCCTGTAGGTTTGGCTGCTCTTAGCACCTTAACAGATATTTATGCAGGTTCCTGGAAATGATGGGATTTTTATAAACGTAGAGGGGGAAATATCCGTTTTTGTAAATCCCAGACTCTGTGGAAACGTGGCCTAAAAACCGATAAAAAAAAAGATTTATAAACAGGTTTATGGAAGAGGAAATGGGTTAACGAGGAGTGTGGGAAACTAAATAAAATAGGGAAAAATTGAATATTATACTTAGACTAAGATATGTTTAAATATTTATGTGGATATTTATGTAGTATATATTATATGTTTTCTTTATATTGATATAATATTTATGTAATATTTATATTTTCTATATACTTATATGGATAATTATGTAGTAATAGGCATGTTTACATAGTATTTATATAGACTATATTAATTAATTAATTAATTAATTAATTAATTAATTAATTCATTCATTCATTCATTCATTCATCCATTTATTCATTCATCCATTTATTCATTCATCCATTCATCCATTGAAGGCGGAGCTGGTCCAGATCGCCTCCCACCCGCCCAGGAGACACGTGTTCGTCGTGAACAGCTTCGCCGAGCTGAAGTCGGTGGAGCAGAGTCTGAAGGACACCATGTGCACCAACATCATCCGCCAGGCCGTGTCGGTCAGCACCCGCAGGACCGGCATCAAGCAAGGTCTGCACAGCCCGCTGCTAACATAACTTTTTCTCTTTTGTGTATGTTTGCGGGCCAGAGCTTCAGGAGTTTCATGCTAACCTGCAGCCCCCCCTCTGATCATCCCACTGCTATATGCTTGCTGACATTCTGCCCCTCCCTAGACTCCCTAGAGTCCCTTGACTCCCCTAGACCCCTTAAAGCTGAATTCTGATTCTGCGTTAAACCTACGCCGTAGGGTACGGGGGAGTCTCTCCGTAGCTAAACCGTAGCCTGACCGACGTAGCATCTCCCAAAAAATGGAACTACGACCCAATGCAGACCGAGAGGGCTGTGATTGGTTTGCTTGGTAGCAATGCATTTCTGGTTCTGTTATGATTGGTTAGATGAGGACCCAAACGCAGGAGAGAGAGTAGGAGGCCGGAGGCAGGAGTTCAACAAAAAGGGTTTATTTACAAAAAACAAGAACTAAAAGCGCTGCAGAGCAGGATTAACAAAAACCAGGATCATGAAAAACTACGAGGAGACATGGAGGTAGAAACAGTACGGACCGACAGGGAACAAGGGAATGACAAGACCAGATATACTCAGGGGATAACGAGACACGACGAGACACAGGTGCAGACACAATCAGGGCAGATGGGACACAGGCGGGACAGAACTAACCTGACAGGTTCCAGTTCGTGAAGAAGTCGTGAACTTTCAGCGCTCTTTTCTTTATGTGTGTGTGATTATTTTTTTATTGGGTTGTTTTGGTTTTTTGCACAATAGTTTTCCTTATCTCTTTGATTCACTGTGACTGGAAAAGCCGCATAACCTTAAATAGAATAGAATAGAAAGCCTTTATTATCATTAAACTGGCACAATGAGATTAGGCAGCAGCTCCATAAAAGTGCACACATGCAAAAACTCTGGAAACAACAAAATGACAAATCAGGCTTTAGACTCCCTAGACCCCCTAGACCGTCTAGATGCCCCCCCCCCCCCCCCCCCCCTTTTTCTCTTTTGTGCATGTTTGCAGGCCAGAGCTTCAGGAGTTTCGTGCTAACCTGCAGCCCCCCTTCTGATCATCCCACTGCTATAAGCTTGCTGACATCCTGACCTGCAGCCTTTTTACCTGTTATTGATTATGTAATAATTGCTCGGGGGTTAATGTTCATGTTCTGGGTCTCTGGAAAGATCCTAGAAACAACTTCTGTTGTAATAGACGCTATATAAATAAAACTGAATTGAAATGAATTGAAACCGGAGCGTTTATTACCTCAGGGGTTAACGTGTGTTGTTTTCGTTCCCTGTGCAGGATGCCGGCAAACGGACGAGGCCGACATCTTCTTCCTCATCGACCACTCGGGGAGCATCTACCCCACCGACTTCAAGGACATGAAGAACTTCATCAACGAGTTTCTCGACACTTTCCGCATCGGGCCGCAACACGTCCGCATCGGCGTGGCCAAGTACGCCGACGCGCCCAACCTGGAGTTCGATCTGACGGCCCACTCGGACGGGGCGTCGGTGCGGCGAGCCGTGGAGGAGATCCGGCAGGTGGGCGGGGGGACGGAGACCGGCCGGGCGCTGGCCTTCATGGGGCCGTACTTCCAGAGGGCACAGATCACGCGGGGCGAGCAGGTCCCGGAGTACCTGGTGGTGATCACCGACGGCAAGTCCTCCGACGACGTCACGGGCGCGGCGGCGCAGCTGAGGGCGCAGGGCATCACCGTCTACGCCATCGGGGTGAAGAACGCCGACAAGGACGAGCTGAACGCCATCTCCGGCAACCGCAAGAGGACCTTCTTCGTCAACAACTTCGACGCGCTGAAACCCATCAAGGACGAGATCATCACGGACATCTGCTCTGCCGAAGGTGAGGGGAGGTGGAGGGGAAGGTGCTGGTCTGCAGGATTCTGGGGGGGGGGACGAGGAACCGTGGAGGGGAAGGTGCTGGTCTGCAGGATTCTGGGGGGGTTCGGGATGGCCGGACCTTCGGTGGTCGTCCCTTCCGTGGTTGACCCTTCAACGGTCGACCCTTCAACGGTCGACCCTTCAACGGTCGACCCTTCAACGGTCGACCCTTCAACGGTCGTCCCTTCAACGATCGACCCTTCAACTTTAACCACCGAAGGGTCAACCGCAGAAGGGATGGCCACCAGAGGGATGGCCACCGAAGGGTCGACCGTTGAAGGGTCGACCCTTCAACGATCGACCCTTCAACTTTAACCATTGAAGGGTTAGATCGTTGAAGGGACGATCGTTGAAGGGATGGCCATCGAAGGGTCGACCCCCGAAGGGTCGACCCTTCAACAGTCGTCCCTTCGGTGGTCGTAGGTTCAGTTTAGTTTCAGGTCAGGAGTTACAATCTGTTACAAATGACCACCCGTAACGTGTGTGTTACTCCCCCCACATCCGTAAAACTCTGAGAATTTATGCCCGCACGGCGCACAATAATAGAGAGAATGTCGCTGACCGACTGCTGGTCCCAATCCCAGAGACGCTATCGTGCATGCGGGACTTTCGGCGGAGATTGTATTGAAGTGAGACGCCTTACTCCGTTGGAAAAACACGTCTGGCGACAATTGTTGACAATGGAATTCATTGTCGACAATTTTGATTATCGCTTTTTGTCGACGAATCGTTGCAGCCCTACTAACTACTTTGTGCTGCTAACTCGTTGTTGCCCGTCTCCACAGTCTGCAAGGACGTCCCGGGCGACGTGGTGTTCCTGGTGGACAGCTCGGGCAGCATCCACCCAGACGACTACAACACCATGAAGACCTTCATCAAAGACCTCATCGGCAAGTCCCACGTGGCGCGGGACGACGTGCGCGTGGCCGTCATGCAGTTCAGCGACGTGCAGCAGCTCACGTTCCCCCTGAACCGCTTCTACTCCAAGAACGACATCCTGGTGGCCGTGGACGGCATGCAGCAGATCGGCAAGGGGACGCTGACGGGTCAGGCGCTCGCCGGCGTCTCGCAGTTCTTCGACTACTCCAGGGGGGGCCGACCCGGCCTCCCGCAGCGGCTGATCGTCATCACCGACGGAGAGTCCCAGGACGCCGTCCGGGGGCCGGCCGAGGCTCTGCGGGCACGAGGGGTGGAGATCCACGCCATCGGCGTGGCCTACGCCAACAACAACCAGCTGCGCGAGATCGCCGGCTCGCCGGACCGCGTCCACTTCGAGAGGCAGTTCAGCGACCTGAGCGAGCTGGAGAACCAGATCGCGCTGGCGCTGTGCGAGACAGGTGAGAGCAGCCCTTTGCATTACTCATACCCCTTTTCCACCAAGCTGGTTCCAGGGCTGGTGCTAGAGCTGGTGCTAGAGCCGGTTCGCGGCTGGTTCTAAGTAAGAACTGGTTGAGAACCGTTTGCTTTTACACAAGCTGGTGCTGGCCAGAGAGCCACGTCATCACGTTACTGCAGACGTCTGTGTACGTCACCATTTCCTGGTACAACTAGCACCAAATTCAGTCACCACAACCAGGCGCGTCATTTCCGCCGGGGACGGTGGGGATGCGTCCCTACCACTTTGTCTGACGAGCAGATTTGTCCCCACCACTTAAAAAAAAAAATAAATAAATTAAGTAGAGAAAGTGCAAACGCCGCTTTTGGTGCAGAAGCTGAATTTTGGTTCAGAAGCTGCTCAAGAACGCCCCTCCCCTAGCCAGGCCTCGCCCTCCTAGTGACGCAACACCTTCAGCAAGTCGCGAACAGAAGTATACGTATTTGATCCACTCGCAGCACCAAAGTGGGTCAGCAGGCGAGCTGGGAAAACACACGCTCGCAGCAACAAAAGGCCTCGCTATGAAAGGACTTTTAAACAAAAGCCTGGCGTGATCGAGTCCACCAGTGGTCACGTCCAGGTAAATGCCAAGCTAAAAAAGCCCAAATCGGCTCAGCAGCCGTCTGTCTGTCCGTCTGTCTGACCAGGGTTGTCCGTCCTGCGGCGTTAAGGCTGATTTATGGTTCCGCGTTACACCAACGCAGAGCCTACGGCGTAGGTACGCGGCGACGCACACCGTACTGTGTGCGTCGCCGCGTACCTACGCCATAGCCCTACGGCGTAGGCTCTGCGTCGATTTAACGCGGAACCATAAATCAGGCGTTAGCATCACAATGACAGATTTGTTGGTGTGTCAAGGGCTGTGCAATTACCGAAATCGTGTCTTGTACTGAAATGCAGATTTTGAAATACGAATAGGGCCTACCCATGACGAATTGTCCCAACCCATGATGTTTCCGACGACCTAAATAAGACCGCGCAGATGGCTTTTAATATGGGGACAATATCGCGTCAATACGCATCATCTAATGCAATGCCTATTATTTATCATGAAACCTCAATTGGGAAGTAATGGGCCTAGCTCGTACCCAGCACTTTTCAAACCTTACTCAGGTTGATGGTAAATGTCCCCAGCACTTCTGAAATCAAACTGACGCCCATGACCACAACAAAGATGGAGGACTACGGGCTGGTGCAAGTGTTGCTGCTGCTTCTCAAGCCTTTCTTGGACAGCATATTCTATGTATTTAAAGTTTAGGTTTGCACCAATCAAGTAAAAATCATCTAGTTAAATTGTAGGTGCTATTTTAAGGAAAATTTGACATTTTTGACTAGAACTTTATGATAATTATATATAGGTCAGGGCATTGGGCTTCCCTGCAGTTTAACTGTCTTAGGAATTTAGATTTATTCTTAGCTTACGTTAAGTTTTACAACAAGTCTGCTAACTTAACCGCCGTCTTCAACGCTCCGTTGTTTAAACATGGCGCTCTTCCGTGTTTATTCTGCTTTGGTTGTTCAGTAACACCGCCCCCAGCCCTTGACGTAAGCACGTAGCCCCCGACGTAACGTGGTTCTTTACTCTAGACCAGCAAAGAGTTGGTTCTCCTGTAGCACCAGTTTTGACAGCCAGGAGCCGGTGCTTAGGCTGTGTAAAACCAAAGAACTGGTGCTAAGTCTGGCTCTAGCCCAGAACCAGCCCTGGCACCAGAACCAGCCCTGGAACCAGAACCAGCCCTGGAACCAGCTTGGTGGAAAAGGGGTATCAGTGCCCTTGAAGTAGCTCCAGTTCCAGGAAGGTTGGTGACCGCTGCTCTAACACTCTCCCTCTTTTCCCCTCACCAGACTGTAAGAAGACAGAGAAAGCCGACATCATCTTCCTGATGGACGGCTCCACGAGCATCAATCTGACCCAGTTCGCCAGCATGCAGAAGTTCATGCAGTCCGTGGTGAACCAAACCACCGTGGGCAAAGACCTGACGCGCTTCGGCGTCATCCTGTACTCCACCGAGCCCAAGTCCAGCTTCACCCTGAAGCAGTACGGCACCAAACAGGACATTCTGAAGGCCATATCGGCCCTGCGGTCGCCGTACGGAGACACCTACACCGGCAAAGCTCTCAAATACTCCCTACAGTTCTTTAACGGCCAGAACGGAGGTCGGGCGGAGCAGAAGGTTCCTCAGATCCTCATGGTGGTGACGGACGGAGACGCCACCGACCGGAACAACCTGGTGGCGCCGTCTCTGGCTCTGAGAGACAAAGGAGTGGCCGTCGTGAGTATCGGCGTGAAAGGAGCCAACGAGACGCAGCTGGAGATCATGGCCGGCTACGACAAGTCCAGAGTTTTCTACGTGAACGACTTCGACGCCCTGGAGAATCTCTACAGGAACATTTCTAAGGTGCTCTGTAACACCACCAAGCCAGGTAAGAGGAGACGGGTTTACGTAAAGATGAATGAAACACACTAGCTCACACTAGACGTCTTTATATATGCCGAGCCACATTTATAGGACGCAGAAAAACAGGTAAAAGTTATTTGGAGTGGAAACACAAATATCACACACAAATTGGGTCTTGAAAGGATAAATAAAAATAGATACAAACAGTGTGCGAAATACCCATCTATATTCAGGGGGGGTCCCCGTTTTTTTTTTTTGTTTTTTAAACAGTGTGGCCCTATGCAATAAACCAATACAATCAGCCTACTATCGCCTATGACAAATACACGCACACTTTTAACCATTTTAGATGCACGTTGTTTTACTAAGAGGAGGCAAAATTGTGCATTACGATGCAGAATGTTATTTACAAATTAAATCTGATAATTAAAATAAATAAGACATTAATTGGCACCACACTGGTGCACAGTGCACTTAATGAATAAATGCCAGGTATAGGACACTGGCACACGACCAGTGCATTGCAGAAACGAATAAACAAATAAAATAGGCTAATGTATTTTTTTAGATAAATAAAAAAAAATACAATGAAAATGAATTGTGCATTCAAATAACAGTAATAACAACAAATGCCACTATCGGAGACGAGCAATCAGTGCACTTAAACAGATCCTCAGCCTGCACAATGATGACTGATTATTTAACGTTATTATTAACGGAAATTATGTTTTAACACAGCTGTGTGAACACATTCACAAATCACACTCATAACAGGTCATCACGCAAAATTAAATAAAAAAACTTGATGGGTGTCAACAGGTGGGTTCACGCAGCTTACACATTCACAAATCACACTCATAACAGGCCATAACGCAAAATAATAATAAAAATAATAATAAAAAAAACATTATCTTTCAAGTGGGTTCAGGCCATATTAAGCAGGCTGGCCTCTTACCTTAAGTTAAAGCAGTCACTGCAGCAGCGGCGGCGCAGTAGCATCTGCCCCGGAGCACTCGGCCTCGACTTACCTTTCTTCACCAGAGGGGGGAGAGGAACGGGACTGTTGTGACATCGTCTCTCTCCTCATCTCTGGCTGACACTGACACCTTTTTTGATGTGAACCCAAAGTGTGCAAGTGACACACTCTGAGTTAGCTTCCGCTTAGCCATGTTATTGTGGCATCTCAACCAGCCAGCCTAGTCATTGCGCTGTGCTGGCGCACATGGCTAATTAGCATACATAAAGGTGCAGGACTTGTGTTAAACCAATAAAAGTTTTGAATTGTGAATACTTGATATGGCGATCTCTTAAACATATTTAATTGACCATTAGTGACAATCAAATTATCATATTATATTATATAGCCTAATTTATTTATTTTTTGACAACTTTGAGACCCCCCCCTAAATTTGGCTTTTGAGTCCTTCAGGGGGGCTCAAGGGTTAATCGGGGGTGGGGGGTCCGACACCCCCGAACCCCCCCGTATTTCGCACTCTGGACAAATCCAAAACATTAAACACAAATAACACCATCACTCTCTGATGTGATGACACTTAGTGGCCATCACATGTACGGCCTTCTCTCTGAACACGTGCAAACGTCCCGTTTGTGTGTGTAGTCTGCAGGAAGCAGAAGGCCGACCTGGTCTTCCTCGTGGACCAGTCCGGCAGCATCAACACCACCGACTACTCCATCATGAAGAGGTTCCTCACCGACCTGGTGCGCAGCTTCAACGTCACCAGGGACCTGGTGCGAGTCGGACTCGCCCAGTTCAACGCCGGCTTCCAGCACGAGTTCTACCTCCTGGACTTCGAGTCGGAGGACCAGGTGGCCCAGAAAATCCTGTCCATGAGGCAGCGGGGCGGAGGAACCCACATCGGCGCCGCCCTCGACTCCATCAAGGATTACTTTGAAGCCTCGCGCGGCGGCCGGCGGGACGCCAAGGTCAGTTTACGCTGAAAAAAATACATCCAAGCGCATGTAAATGTAACATATTTAAATCTGTGATATTAACAATTAAAAATGAAGTTTGTTGCTTTGCATGAATACATCTAGTTTTGAACTTAATCTGCATTTGTTCAAAAAACAAGACATTGTGCATTTTTTCTTTAAAAGTTATTCCCAAAAGAAAACGGCCAAAAAACCCCATTCAAAGTGGATGGGAAGAGGTAAAAAAAAAAGGCAAAAATTCACCTTTTCTCTGAGTCACCTAGCTTTCTCATACCTGCACGTAGAAATGTGATCCAAACTTCAAAACGGAGGAACCAAACAGTTTTTTCCTAAGATGTAAACTTTTCAAAATATGAGCACTCAAGTGAGGACTAGAAATCACTTTTTCGTTAAACCTAGAGTGTGGAATGTCGGTTGGTAGAGTGGGAGAAACAGTAAAAAAATTACCTTAATTTTTATTTGTAACTTGAGCTCACGGCCAAACCGTAAAAAGGAGACGAATAATTTTTGGTCAGAATGTAGACATAGGTGTTGGGATTCATAAAATGTGACTTTGACAGGCGGGGTCTGCACAACATTTAAACGGGGGGGGATAGAGCGGCGCCAATACCTGTCTCAGTCCCCATTCACTATAATGTAATCAAACGTTTTCTTCAAAAGAATCTCACTCTGTCTTCGCACTGAGCTTACTCAATCATTTTGAGGAATATCTGAATAAAATTAAGATTGTCAGAATCTGCCGGGTTCTGTGTCTCTCACGATGTTTTCGTTTTTCTGCTACGAGCTACGGTTTGATCACAAATCGGAGTGATTTGAGACCTTGTCAGAAGCCAAAATCTGGGTTTTTCTCACAGCCAAACCGGAAGGTTCTGAAGAGGTTCTTATTGCCGGGGCAACCAGAAGTCACTACTAACTCATTCGGCCAGAACTGGTCACATGACTCAGTCAATAAAGACTTCATATATTTTAACCTGTAAAATGGAGACGCCTCAAAGAATTCTGGGAAATCTGACCCCTGACCTTTGACCTTAGTCAGTATTGAGTCCTTGACCGTAATTGGTGCAAATTAGCCCCGGCCCTTCTTCTGATTGGTTGATATGTGATAGTCCGATAACTTTTGAATGGTTTGACATAGAGAGTCGTGGGTGGTGTCATCGGACTCGGTTTTGAGTCCTTCACCTTTATTGCTGAAAAATGTACATAAATGGGCAGCAGCCCCCCGAGGCACTCTCCAAATTTCTGCGAGGAAATTTTCTAGTGACAAAATGCGACTTTATTACAAAATTAAATGAAAAAGTTATTACATTTTGGAGGTTTATTATAAAATGCACCATTATTACGAAATTCTGCTCAACAATCCCGCTTTATTTGCGCTGCGTTCAGGTCTCCCAGAACCTGGTGCTGATCACCGACGGAGACTCGCAGGACGACGTGGAGGATCCGGCCGACCGGCTCCGCGCTCTGGGCATCGACATGTTCGCCATCGGCGTGGGAGACGTGCACGACCTGCAGCTGCTGCAGATTACCCACGATCCCCAGCGGCTGTTCACCGTCGACAACTTCGGCAGCCTGGACCGGATCAAGCACAAGGTGGTCGACACCATCTGCGACACCGAAGAGCAAAACCCTCCTGGAGGTGAGGAAAGCTGCTGTCGTCCACCAAAATTAGGACTAAATATCGTCGTTGATGAACCTTCATCGCCTGAGGAAAACGAGACGAAAACGCTGGTCATGTGACGATAACGATAATTAAATATATAATGCAATATCGTAGAGGAATAAAAACCAGATTAAAATGATCCTGGACAATTCTGACTAAAATAAGACTAAAATGCCATCTTGGAAGTAACTGGAAGTTACTCGTGTCATTTGTTGATGTTTTTTCCCAGGATTCTGATTGGCTAGCATGACTTTATCTTCTCGTTACACTGCCCCCTGTAGGTTTGGCTGCTCATAGCACCTTAACAGATATTTATGCAGGTTCCTGGAAATGATGATTTCTTTTTTCTTCTTTTTTTCTCTTTTTTTCTCGACATTTCGACTTTTTTCTCAACATTTCGACATTCCGATTTTTTTCTCGACATTTCGACTTTTTTCTCGAAATTTTGACTTTTTTCTCAAAATTTTGACTTTATTGTCAACATTTCGACTTTTTTCTCTAAATTTTTACTTTTTTCTCTAAATTTTTACTTTTTTCTCGAAATTTTTACTTTTTTCTCAACATTTCGATTTTTTTCTCGAAATTTCGACTTTTTTCTCCACATTTCTTCTTTTTTCTCAAAGTGCATAATGAAAAAAATAAATCTCCTCCCAGTTCTAACTAATATAGAAACATGCAGCATGTGTTGCCTTCATTCTAAGGCTTATACAAGACTTTTCATCTTTTGCGGCTCCAGACATATTTGTTTTTTGCGTTTTTGGTCCAATATGGATCTAAAACATGTTGGGTTGCCGACCAGGACTCGAGCTCACGGTCAAACCGTAAAAAGTAGACAAATCATTTTTGGTCAGAATGTAGACATAGGTGTTGGGATTCATAAAATGTGACTTTGACAGGCGGGGTATGCACAAAATTCAAACGGGGGGGGGCTAGAGCGGCGCCAATATCTGTCTCAGTCCCCATTGACTGTAATGTAATCAAACGTTTTCTTCAAAAGAATCTCACTCTGTCTTCGAACTGAGCTTACTCACTCATTTTAAGGAATATCTGAATAAAATTAAGATTGTCAGAATCTGCCGGCTTCTGTGTCTCTCACGATGTTTTGGTTTTTTGGCTACGAGCTACTATACTATAATGTAACCGTGTCATAACCCGTCTCCTGCAGACTGCAGCGTGGACACTAGTTTGGTAACTCTGTAACCGTGTCCTAACTCCCCAGACTGCAGCGTGGACACCGTGTTTGTAACTCTGTAACCGTGTCCTAACTCCCCAGACTGCAGCGTGGACACCGTGTTTGTAACTCTGTAACCGTGTCCTAACCCCCCAGACTGCAGCGTGGACACTGTTTTTGTAACTCTGTAACCGTGTCCTAACTCCCCAGACTGCAGCGTGGACACCGTTTTTGTAACTCTGTAACCGTGTCCTAACCCGTCTCCTGCAGACTGCAGCGTGGACACCGTTTTTGTAACTCTGTAACCGTGTCCTAACCCGTCTCCTGCAGACTGCAGCGTGGACACCGTTTTTGTAACTCTGTAACCGTGTCCTAACCTCGCCCGTCTCCCCAGACTGCAGCGTGGACATCGCCCTGGGCTTCGACGTGTCGGTGCGGCGGGGGGATCTGGGCGAGCAGCTGATCAGCGGCCACCCCAAGCTGCAGGCCTTCCTGCCGGAGGTGGCCCGGTATCTGTCCTCGGTGTCGGGCCTGTGCTGCTTCTCCGGGCCCGTCGAGACCAAACTGGCCTATCGCGTGGTGGCGGCCGACGGCCGGCTGCTCTACGACACCGACTTCGCCGCCTACGGCAGCGATGTGGTCACGAAGGTCATGACCCTGAACCTGGCCCAGCCCACGCGCTTCAACGCCGCCATGCTGCGATCCTTCGCCGACAAGTTCAGGACGGAGTCACAGGCCGGAGTCAAGGTGAGGAAATAGCAAATAAAATAAACGCTGCAAACAAATAGAAACGCTGCTGCAAATAAAATAAAAAACGACGCAAATAAAAAAGCCACAACGGAAGTGAATTACCCGGGGCTGTTTCTGCCGACGCACCGGTGTTTTTATGTGAGAGGTGTTGTTGTTTTTGTTGTTTTTATCATTAATAATAATGCCAAGAATAATCTAAAGTGTGGGTAACAGTAGTTATTTGTATGAATGTGAAGTTGAAGCTGTGTGTGGTGGTCAGGGACTTCTCCTCTCACGTAAAAAACACCGGTGCATCAGCAAAAACAGTCCCCGGTGATTCACTTTCGTTGTGGCTTTTTTATTTGCGTCGTTTTATTTGCAGCAGCGTTTCTTTTTATTTGCAGCGTTTATTTAATTTGCAGCGGCGTTTGTTTCTGTTTGCAGCGTTACCCTTATTTTCACTAATGGCGGGTCTCGGCCACCGTAGTTTTCTGCACCACGAACAGCAAGAGTTAGAGAGCAGAAAAAGCGTATCTGACAAACGCAATTTAACTCATTCTGTTCACTTTATTGACTATGTCAGTGCAACAATATCACAACATCCCAGTTTAACTGAACAAGGAGCAGAAGAGAGAAAGAGAGAGAGTAAAAAAAAGTAAAATATTTCCCTTATACAGATTTATAAGAGGGTGATTTGATATCTTGATCTATTAAAATGATAAAATGATATATTAAAAGAACTTGCATAATTAATCCATCAGTGGCTAACAGCCTCGTTAATAGCCCGACTCCTAGCTTCGCTAACATTGGACCAATCATTTGCCATCTTTTGTGGAAAAAAAAATTGCGTTGTCTGCTTCCTTTTCATTTTTGTAAGTTAGTAACACTGTAGAGCTAAAAACCAGATTGATAGCGACCGCTGTCGTCAGGGACGCTGGGACATCACATTTCCAGATATGAGGGGGTACAAGTGTTGGGAAAGATAATAATAGAATAATCAATACAAATATACACAGAGTAATTCCATAAATGTATTAAAAAAAAACAGTCCGGTTGTAAGGCAGGGCAAGTAGGCCTGTGTTGAAAAAATCTTTTACATTTCGATTCAAATTTTACGATTCAAAATCGATTCTCATATTAATTCCTAAAAATTGATTTGTATGTCTAAAGATCAATTTTTTTTCATCATTACATTTCAACTTTTGGTATTTTTTTGTTTATGCCCAAAAAAGGAATGTTTTGTTGGACACGAGAATAACTGGTACCATGTTTTTGCCTTTAAATATGTTTAAAGGAATGAAAACGTATTTTTATACCTTTAAATCAGTTATAATTGCATAAATTGTCTATATTTCATTACTTTATATACTATGTATTATATACATTTGAATCGATCCCCAGCCCTAAAGGCAAGGCAAGTTTATCTGTACAGCACAATTCATCACAAGGTAATTCAAAGTGCTTTACATCAACATTAAAAGCAGCAAGACACAATTAAACAGTAAATAAATTAAATGAAATAAAATTATAAGAAAAGAGTTAAAATAATACAAAGTAAGGGCAGTAGATCCAGCAGGTTCATCTCATTCTTACAATGGTAAGAATTACGTTTCTCTACGGTCAAAACGTACAAAGACCGGGTCTAATACAGTATAAATAAATAGATGTTGGGTGCGTTGAGGAACCGGTTCTGAAAGCGTCTAAATAAATAAATGTTGGGGTTGTTGAGGAACCGGTTCTGAAAGCGTCTAACGTGTGATTGTCTCGTCCTCCAGGTGCTGGTGATCTTCTCAGACGGACTGGACGAGGACGTGATAAAGCTGGAGTACGAGACGGAGCAGCTTCGCCGGGCTGGTAACGGAGCCTTGTCTCCATGACAACGAGGGTGTCACAGTCTCGGGGTTCCACGGGTTCCCCTGGTTCCCCAGGTTACCCGGGTTTCCCACGTTCCCTGAGTTCCCCGGGTACCCCTGGTACCCCTGGTACCCCAGGTTCACCTGGTACCCCTGATTCCCCTGGTACCCCAGGTTCACCTGGTACCCCTGATTCCCCTGGTACCCCAGGTTCACCTGGCACCCCTGGTACCCCGGGTTCCCCTGGTACCCCAGGTTCACCTGGTACCCCTGATTCCCCTGGTACCCCAGGTTCACCTGGCACCCCTGATTCCCCTGGTACCCCTGGTACCCCTGATTCCCCTGGTACCCCAGGTTCACCTGGCACCCCTGGTACCCCGGGTTCCCCTGGTACCCCGGGTTCACCGGGTTCCCCTGATTCCCCGGGTTCCCCTGGTACACCTGGTACTAGAGGGCTGCATTAGGATTGGATCCCGCCGGTTCCCACGGGTCCCAACCCAAATCTCGCGCGGTTTGAGCGGGCGATTTGAATTTTGCTGCGGGCGGCCAAAAAGAAAACTACTGCAGGATGGGGATGTAGCCTAGCAACCAGATGTAAATCAATGAGGTGGAAAAGAACCTCAAACAATGTCTTTACAAAACAAAGACAAAGTAAAGACGTCTAAACTGTGTTTAGTGTCTGTGGAGAATGTTGGAAGAGAGACGAGGGATTGGAACCAGTAGTCGCTCAGCAGCTTCTCTTCCTACACAGCAATGGAATGGACAAGTGATTCATTTGTTAAATTACAGTAATTTGTTTCATTCATTAACATTGTTTATTTTGTTATTTTGCGAAGGCCCTATTGTATCTGTAGGCGTTCTCGTTTTTATTTTTTTTCCGACTAAATGAGGGCCTTTTTTCCCCCTGACGTACATGGACAAAACCGGTACACACCTGTATCATGTCGCAACTTAAAGAAAAGTCTCTTGGCGCCATGGCCCAAACCCAACAGGAAGTCGGCCATTTTGAATTAATCGTGTAATTTTGGCGCAATTTATGCCATTTCTTCACCGGAACCGTAACATGCACCCAGGTGTGTTATACATCAAAATGTGCGTCTCCATCCTGCGACAACGCGCAGGATCGAGGATTTTCTCAGTCAAAAGCGTTACAGTGGCGACGCCCCCCCTTCATCTGATTGGTCCATATTTGGTAGTTCCTACTTTCTGCCATAACTTTTGAATGGTTTGACATAAAGAGTCATGGTGGAGTCATCGGACTCAGTATTGAGTACTTGACCTTTATTGGTGAAAATTGCACGCGCGACGGCCCGTTCATCGATGCTTGCAGCTTTGATTTATTAGTGTTATTTGAGCCACTCACAATCTACTCTCGTTGCTGTAACCACAATCACTTAATTGATGCGCAAAAGGCGAGTTTTGCGGAAGCGGGCGGGAGTGTCACACATTGCGGTCGGTAATGGTCAGAAATGCATCGGGATGAAGAAAACCCCTGGTACCCCTGGTACCCCGGGTTCACCATGTTCCCCAGCTTGACCCGGTTCCTGTGTTTGGCCCCCAGGCATCAGCGCCCTGCTCACCGTGGCCCTGGAGCAAACCACCAACCCGGCCCAGCTGCAGAGGCTGGAGTTCGGCCGAGGGTTCGACTACCGGCTGCCCCTGAGCATCAGCATGCCCAGCATCGGCAGCGCCGTCTACAAGCAGATCGTAAGTCCATCAACGGCCAATCAGAGCTCTTAGGATTAAAACCAGGACTAGTAGAAACCAGGACTAGTAGATCTGAAACCAGGACTAGTAGAACTCTGCTGGAGCCAGCGGTCTCTTGGAGCCGACGTCTGACTAACTTTGGTTTCCATCTTTCCCTAATTTATCCGCTGTGGCTTCCGGAGGAAACGTTTTCAGGTCGTTGAACGTCTCCAGGGGTTAAACCGGTTCTTCCCGGTTCTTCCCGGACTCTGCTAACGGTTAAAGCTTCCACGTGGACTCAGATATGACCAGAAGCTAAAGAGCCGGTGTCGTATCAGAGCATCGTCTGCTAGCCAGACTCTCAATTACAGGAAATGTTGACCAAGACTTCAAACAAGTGACTGAAAAATGTAAACTCATCACCCGTGTTTACAGAGCTAGCCGTCGTGTTTCCATTACCTTCAGATTGGTGCCAAGCCAAATATCTGGGATTTACAAAAACGACCAAATATGGATTAAACCTGTATTTGGCTTAAACTTGTATTTAGTTTTCAGGAGGGTTTTCAAGTGATTCGATAAATAAACCACTTAATGACAAACGTTTCATGGAAACGTGACGCGTGGAACTCCCTCACTCCAACTACCCATGATCCCTCACTCCATCAACTAATCGAGTCAAGTAATGGTGCCTGATAGCAGAACGCCCGCCCTCCAAATCTACATTTAGATACTGTAGGAACTACGAGTAAACCTGCACTCTGAGAGCGGAGAGCTCTGCCAGGAACATAAGGCACTATCAGGTCTTGTAAATAATGCGGAGCTAAGCCGTTTTGGGCTTTATATGCAAGTAATAAAATTTTAAATTGGATTCTGAATTTTACGGGTAACCAATGGAGCGACGCTAACACTGGAGAGACGTGGTCTCTCCTGCTGATTCCTGTCAGTACTCGTGCTGCTGCATTCTGGATCAGCTGGAGCCTATTCAGCAAATTACTTGGACATCCTGCTAATAACACATTACAGTAATCTAGTCTAGAAGATACAAACGCATGAACTAGTTTTTCTGCATCACTCTGCGAGAGGATTTTCCTAATTTTTGCAATATTACGGATATGGAAAAACGCTACTTTACAAACCTGATTAACATATGGTTTAAACGACAAATCCTGATCGAATTAATGATCTGGTATAATGGTCTGATTGGTTGTTAACTGTGGTATAATGATCTGATTGGTTGTTAACTGTGGTATAATGATCTGATTGGTTGTTAACTGTGGTATAATGATCTGATTGGTTGTTAACTGTGGTATAATGATCTGATTGGTTGTTAACTGTGATATAATGATCTGATTGGTTGTTAACTGTGATATAATGATCTTATACCACGACTTCTATTCTAAGAACTCATCACAGCAGATCATTCCACGTTAGTTCGTTCGTTTGTTCGTTCGTCCGTCCGTCCGTCCGTTCGTCCGTTATTTTCAGTCAATTATAAGCATAAAAATCAACAAGCAAGACAATAAACATTTACAGGTTTTTCTTTGGTCAACATTTGGTGATTATTTTGACTGAAAAGGTCTGGGCTTGAAGCAGAAAGATTATCTTGCCTTTTAACATAATAGAATATGCAAAAAGAACAAATGAAGTATCATGAGGCTGCAAAATAAAATAATAATAATAATAATAATAATAATAATAATAATAATAATAATATCATAATAAACAATGATAATCATTATAATAATGAAATATTGAAAAACTCAATCCTAAACACTAAATTTGCACAACCAAACACTATTTTCCATAAATTAAAAAGATTGTTCAGTTGTCACCGCAGAAAATATATTTATTTTTCTCCAGTGTTTTGGGAACTCAGAGCTCAGATGGTTGTGATTCATCAGCAGGACACAGCTGGAGGTGACTGGAAGACGAGGACCATAGAATAAAGACGTCCCCGTCCTGACGCGTCTGTTGGCCAGAAACCAGAAACAACTGAAAAACCGCAGATTAATGAGCAGGAAACAGAGCAGAGAGTGACGTCCATTTGCTCTAAAATGAAGCATCTTTACCCATAAGTGTCAACTTATGAGTGTCAACGTGTCGTCTCTTGTCTCCGCAGGACGCCGTGACGGACCGGGTTTGCTGCAACGTCATGTGCAAGTGTTCGGGCCAGGAAGGCATGCGGGGGGGCCGGGGGGGCCCGGGGTCAAAGGTGAGGTGAAAAACCAGGATTACTGTCCGTGTTTGTGTCTCTGACCCGTCTGACCCGTCTAACCCGTCTTCTCTGGTCCGCAGGGCGTCCCCGGACAGAAGGGCCACCCCGGCTTCCCGGGCGAGGAGGGCATCGCGGTAGGTCCGCCACACCTGCGGGGGGCGCTGTGGTGACCCGACCCGCGATGGCTCACCTGTGTGTGTGTGTGTGTTGCAGGGCGACAGGGGCGGTCCCGGGCCCAGCGGGCCGGCCGGCCTGCAGGGTTGCCCCGGGCTACGGGGCCAGAAGGTAACGCTAGCTAGCGGTGAGTCACATGACCGGTCTCTGGTGGGGGTTTAACTGCTGCTGCTTGTGTCCGCAGGGCTTCCGCGGTCTCCGTGGTGACAGGGTGAGTGACATCATCAGCCAGGGGGGCGGGGCTTGGAGGGGGCGGGGTCTGTAGGGGGCGGGGCACCAGTCTGATCAGAGTTTCCCTGATTTGTAGGGCGAGCACGGCGAGGACGGGCTGGACGGGGTGGACGGAGAACAGGTACGTCCTCACGCTGCACCTGTTACATCCCATCATCACATCTGTTACATCCCATCGTCACACCTGTTACACCTGTTACATCCCATCATCACACCTGTTACATCCCATCATCACACCTGTTACATCCCATCATCACACCTGTTACATCCCATCATCACACCTGTTACACCCGTTACATCCCATCATCACACCTGTTACATCCCATCATCACACCTGTTACATCTGTTACATCCCATCATCACACCTGTTACATCCCATCATCACACCTGTTACATCATCATCACACCTGTTACATCATCATCACACCTGTTACATCCCATCAACACACCTGTTACATCCCATCATCACACCTGTTACATCATCATCACACCTGTTACATCATCATCACACCTGTTACATCCCATCAACACACCTGTTACATCCCATCATCACACCTGTTACACCTGTTACATCCCATCATCACACCTGTTACACCTGTTACATCCCATCATCACACCTGTTACATCCCATCATCACACCTGTTACACCTGTTACATCCCATCATCACACCTGTTACACCTGTTACATCCCATCATCACACCTGTTACATCCCATCATCACACCTGTTACATCCCATCATCACACCTGTTACATCCCATCATCTCACCTGTTACACCTGTTACATCCCATCATCACACCTGTTACACCTGTTACATCCCATCATCACACCTGTTACATCCCATCATCACACCTGTTACACCTGTTACATCCCATCATCACACCTGTTACACCTGTTACATCCCATCATCACACCTGTTACATCCCATCATCACACCTGTTACACCTGTTACATCCCATCATCACACCTGTTACATCCCATCATCACTCAGGTGTTCTGGTTTGTGTTTCAGGGAGCGACGGGCCGAAACGGATCTCAAGGGGAACTGGGACACCCGGGAAACCCGGTAAAGCCTTCCTCCTTCTCCTCCTCCTCCTCCTCCTCTTCCTCCTCTTCCTCTTCCTCCTCTTCCTCCTCTTCCTCTTCCTCCTCTTCCTCTTCCTCCTCTTCCTCCTCTTCATCTGTGTCAGTCTGTTGAAACTCTGGTTCTTGCAGCTTTAACCTCAATAGCACACTCCTCTTATGTGTGTTTGTGTATGTGTGTGTATATTTGTATATGCATGTGTGTGGATGTGTATGTGCGTGCGTGCGTGCGTGCGTGTACTGCAGCCGGAGGCGGACACATCTGACTCCGGTTAATTGTTTGACAGCTGGGGTGATTGACAGCTGGGGTGATTGACAGCTGGGTTGATTGACAGCTGGGTTGATTGACAGCTGGGGTGATTGACAGCTGGGTTGATTGACAG
This sequence comes from Cololabis saira, assembly GCF_033807715.1. Classification (NCBI taxonomy): domain Eukaryota; kingdom Metazoa; phylum Chordata; class Actinopteri; order Beloniformes; family Belonidae; genus Cololabis; species Cololabis saira. The sequence continues at coordinate 52,874,255 of NC_084589.1, forward strand.
CTGGGTTGATTGACAGCTGGGGTGATTGACAGCTGGGTTGATTGACAGCTCCTCTTGTCTCCTCAGGGAATCCCAGGTATTGCCGGGCTGCCGGGGACGGAAGGACAGCGAGGACTGAGAGGAGATCCGGTGAGTTTCCTCTGACTCCACAGGGCGGCTGCAGACCCGGGAAGACCCGGGGTGACCCGGGGGTGACCCGGGGGTGACTCGGGTCTTCCCCCCGGAGGACCTGAGACTGACCCGGTTCTGTTGTCTTACAGGGGGAGTCCGGCTTTGACAACACCCGCCCAGGACCCAAGGGCGACCCGGGAAACCCTGGTTTACCGGTAAGAGACCCGGCTGATCGCTGGCGTCAAACAGGGGGTGGAAACAGGTGGAAACAGTTTCTGTCTGGGGGATTCAGGTTCTGGTCCGATCTCTAACCGTCATGAGGACTGATTAACAGACATCGGCCCAGAAATGTGTGGTTAACGTTGAGTGTTTGGACCAACAGGGTCCACCGGGACCAGACGGGCGTCCGGGGGAGAACGGCATCGTGGGAAACCAGGTGAGACTTCACGCTGCAGGAAGTAGGATGCTTTTTTGATGAGGATCTTATTTTTATGCGAGTATCTTATTTTGATGAGGTTTTTATTTTCGCGAGGATTTTATTTGGACGAGTTTTTTCTTTTGATGAGGATCTTATTTTGGTGAGGATCTTATTTTGGTGAGGATCTTATTTTGGTGAGGATCTTATTTTGGTGAGGATCTTATTTTGGTGAGGATCTTATTTTGGTGAGGATCTTATTTTGGTGAGGATCTTATTTTGGTGAGGATCTTATTTTGGCGAGGATCTTATTTTGATGATGATCTTATTTTGGTGAGTATCTTATTTTGGTGAGGATCTTATTTTAACGAAGATCTTATTTTGACGAGGTTTTTATTTTGGTGAGGATTTTATTTGGATGAGGTTTTAATTTTGATGAGGCTCTTATTTTGGCGAGGATCGTATTTTGGCGAGTATCTTATTTTGGCGAGTATCTTATTTTGGTGAGGATCTTATTTTGGCGAGCAGCGACTAGTTTCTAGATGAAGGCGGATCAAAACAGTGACCTCACCAGAGGGAGGAGCCTGTCTGATGATGTCACGGTGTGGGCGTGGTCACATGACTCCTGTGTTTCTGCTGTTCAGGGTCCGGATGGAAGAAGAGGCCCCTCGGCTGAGAAGGTACGAGAACTATTAGTATTATTATACATAGTAGTTTTATTCTCTCATTCATTCATTTTCATAGTGTATATATATATTTATTTATATTTATATTTCCTGTTTCTTATTTTGTTCTTTACATACTCTTTGCATGTGTGCACTTTTACGGAGCTGCTGCCTGATCTCTATGGAGGATTTTTTGTGCCAAAATTAAATAAATCATCATTAATTAATTAAAATAAATGGGAATGAAATATATCATTAATTAATTAAATGTGTCATTAATTAATTAAAATTAGAATGAAATATGTCATTAATTAATTAAAATACAATTCAATTCATTTTAAGTAAAAATATATATTTATTATTTCAGCATTTAATTAATTAATGACACATTTAATTAATGATTTTGTGTTGCGTGTGAATCATGAAATGTAAAACTGCATTTAATTAATTAATGACACATTGATGCAGCAACACGAAATCATTAATTAAATGTGTCATTAATTAATTAAATGCTGAAATAATAAATATATATTTTTACTTAAAATGAATTGTATTTTAATTAATTAATGACATATTTAATTCTAATTTTAATTAATTAATGACACATTTAATTAATTAATGATATATTTCATTCCCATTTTAACTAATTAATGATGTATTTATTTATTTAATTTTGGCAGAAAAAATCCTCCATAGATCTCATTGTACCAGATAACAAATGCTTTCTATTCTATTCAATTTTATTCTATTCTATTCTATTCTATCTCTTTAGGGCCCGGATGGACAACCCGGGTCCCCGGGACCCCAAGGGACCCCCGGAGCCGCCGGTCCACAGGGAACCAGAGGAGTCCGGGGCCAACCGGGCCAGAGAGGGATCCCGGGCCTGCCCGGACCCCAGGTACGCTAGCTGTTAGCTTTAGTTCAGGTACCAGGGCCCCAGGTACGCTAGCTGTTAGCTTTAGTTCAGGTACCAGGGCCCCAGCTACGCTAGCTGTTAGCTCTACGTTTAGTTCAGGTACCAGGACCCCAGCTACGCTAGCTGTTAGCTTTAGTTCAGGTACCAGGCCCCCAGGTACGCTAGCTGTTAGCTTTAGTTCAGGTACCAGGGCCCCAGGTACGCTAGCTGTTAGCTTTAGTTCAGGTACCAGGGCCCCAGGTACGCTAGCTGTTAGCTTTAGTTCAGGTACCAGGGCCCCAGCTATGCTAGCTGTTAGCTGTACGTTTAGTTCAGGTACCAGGGCCCCAGCTACGCTAGCTGTTAGCTCTACGTTTAGTTCAGGTACCAGGACCCCAGCTACGCTAGCTGTTAGCTTTAGTTCAGGTACCAGGGCCCCAGGTACGCTAGCTGTTAGCTTTAGTTCAGGTACCAGGGCCCCAGGTACGCTAGCTGTTAGCTTTAGTTCAGGTACCAGGGCCCGGACCCCAGCTACGCTAGCTGTTAGCTCTACGTTTAGTTCAGGTACCAGGACCCCAGCTACGCTAGCTGTTAGCTTTAGTTCAGGTACCAGGCCCCCAGGTACGCTAGCTGTTAGCTTTAGTTCAGGTACCAGGGCCCCAGGTACGCTAGCTGTTAGCTTTAGTTCAGGTACCAGGGCCCCAGGTACGCTAGCTGTTAGCTTTAGTTCAGGTACCAGGGCCCCAGCTATGCTAGCTGTTAGCTGTACGTTTAGTTCAGGTACCAGGGCCCCAGCTACGCTAGCTGTTAGCTCTACGTTTAGTTCAGGTACCAGGACCCCAGCTACGCTAGCTGTTAGCTTTAGTTCAGGTACCAGGGCCCCAGGTACGCTAGCTGTTAGCTTTAGTTCAGGTACCAGGGCCCCAGGTACGCTAGCTGTTAGCTTTAGTTCAGGTACCAGGGCCCGGACCCCAGCTACGCTAGCTGTTAGCTCTACGTTTAGTTCAGGTACCAGGGCCCCAGCTACGCTAGCTGTTTATACAAACGATTAGTTCAGGTAAAAACATTATTTTCAGGTGGAAACATTTAGTTCAGGTGGAAACATGGTGGGATTAGAGGGTCCAGTTAGGGTTTTGGTGAGATTATTATCATATGTATCTCCAGGGTGTCCCAGATTCTTGCTGCTCTGACTCTGACTATGTTCTGGTTCTGGTTCTGGTTCTGGGCTGTTTTGGGAGAAATCTCACTTATGGTTCGGGAGCGGTCGGCTGTGCAAAGATAGATATGAATACATTTATTAAAAGCAGTGCACACAAAAAGACTCACACACAATTGCCCTTTCGCTAGGATAACTCTGTGTCAAGTTATCCCCCGCAAATGACAAAACAACAGACAATTACACAGGGGCTAGGCGATGTAGCTCTTACCTTAACACAGAAGGACTGGAGAGCCGGAACAGTCCAGGTAGAGTAGCGATAAAAACCCCGGCTGGGCGTCCGTGCACTAGACCCACAGCTGACTCTGATCCGGATTTCCGGCTCTCGCGTCTTTATACCTTTCTACTCAGAACCTTGCGGAGGGAGTTGCCCCTTCAACCCCCTCCTGCCAGTTCCCACGCTAAGGCTTGGCTCACACGGGACTTAGCTTCCCGTGTGAACAAGTGCTTCTCTCACAGTTACATTAAACAACAGGTGCATAGCTGATATGACTGTTTTGAGAATCAAGGACATTTCAGGACACAAAACTTATTTTTTCTTCCTTCAAGGGCGGACCAGGAACCGCTGGAAACCCCGGATCATCCGGACGGCGCGGTGGAACCGGACAGAAGGTGCGTGACGTCATCTCATCAGATCTGAGGTCATAGGTCAAAGGTCACAGGTCCTACTGGACCTGGGGGGCCTCTAAAGCTGAGTACTAACGTCTGGTCCTTGCAGGGCCAGCCCGGAGACTCCGGGGACAAGGGGGTCCGAGGACCACGAGGACCCCGAGGAATGCCGGTGAGCAAGTTTCCACAGGTTTGTTTACGGCTGATGTTGAGTTTCTGACGTCTGGGCTGTGATTCAGGGGGAAGACGGACGGGACGGTTACGGACCCGCGGGAACCAAGGGGGCGAAGGTACGAGTCCCCGGAGAGACCCGGGTCAGGAACTCTCAGAAACTCTGGTGTTTAAAAACGGTTCTGGTAACGGAGACGTGTCGCTGTGTCTTTACAGGGAGATCCTGGTTTCCCCGGTTACCCCGGTCTTCAGGTGAGTCCCTTCCCCCATGATCAGAGGGGGACTGCAGGCAGGTGGAAGCAGCAGTGGGATGATCAGAGGGGGAAACTGCAGGTGGAAGCAGCAGTGGGATGATCAGAGGGGGGGCTGCAGGTGGAAGCAGCAGTGGGATGATCAGAGGGGGGGCTGCAGGTGGAAGCAGCAGTGGGATGATTAGAGGGGGGGCTGCAGGTGGAAGCAGCAGTGGGATGATTAGAGGGGGGGCTGCAGGTGGAAGCAGCAGTGGGATGATCAGAGGGGGGGCTGCAGGTGGAAGCAGCAGTGGGATGATCAGAGGGGACTGCAGGTGGAAGCAGCAGTGGGATGATCAGAGGGGGGACTGCAGGTCATTATGAAGCTCCTGAAGCTCCGGCCTGCAAACGCGCACAGAATAGATTCCAGTCAGAATTATGGTGATCAGCTTCCCGACTGAAACCTACATTCTTAAGTCCTGCAGGAGACCTAAGGGGTCATTCTTAAGGTCCTCATGATTTAACTTTTATATAATAAAATAATCAGGGCTGTCAAAGTTAATGTGTTAATAACGTGTTAACTTAACGTCCTCTTAACGCCAACAATTTTTTTAACGCGCGATTAACGCGCAGGATTAAAACAAAAAACAAAAAGGCGCATTCTATCATTTCTGGTGGTTGATGGCACCGTAGTTTGGGGAAAAGTATGGTGGATTACTGCGAGAACTATTTTGAAAAGTGAGGAAAGATGGAGAATGAAGAGGGACTTTTGAACGGCAAGTTCACTTTCAAAAAGATGCCAGATGTCGATTTGAAATGAATTACCATTGAAGTACGTCGAGTCTCAAATACCACTTGCAGCCAAACACACGACCGATGCAGAGGTCTGGGACGTCCCCGTCTCTGGTGGAGGTCTGGGACGTCTCTGGTGGAGGTCTGGGACGTCCCCGTCTCTGGTGGAGGTCTGGGACGTCTCTGGTGGAGGTCTGGGACGTCCCCGTCTCTGGTGGAGGTCTGGGACGTCTCTGGTGGAGGTCTGGGACGTCCCCCGCCTGGTGTCGGATGTGAAACTGTGGACGAGCCCTGGAGAGAAGAGAAAACAGGGAGGAGGTGGAAGAGTAACCTCATCTGAGGTGCTTAGGTTGTTGTTTTTAATAAAGCCCCGACTGCACAGGGGAGCTGTGGGATAAAGCTATCCGTAGCATACGATCTAGCACGCCTTGTGCTAGACTAAAACTTATTCAATTCAAGGTGCTGCATAGAGCCCACCTATCAAAATCCCGATTATCTGAAATATATCCGAATGTTGCAGACCTATGCGACAGATGCCAGGGTTCTCCCTGCAATTTAAGTCACATGTTTTTCTCCTGTCCTAGGTTACAGAAATTTTGGAGTGATTATTCTGTGATCTTGTCTAAAGTTCTGGGGGAAAAAGTTGTTATGGCCCCTCTCTTAGCAATATTCGGACTCTCTGTTGACTCCTCACATATCAGCCCCACACAGTCAGAAGTATTGGCTTTCACATCCCTTTTAGCTAGACGTCGTATCCTACTCTCATGGAAATCCCCCAAGTCTCCGTCTATTTCTCTTTGGCTTAGTGATGTTATGTTTTTTCTCAAATTGGAAAAGGTGAGATACTCAGTAAAAGACAACTCAGCTAAATTTGTTCATAAATGGCAATCCTTGGCAATCCTTCATAGATTACTTTAACTCGTTGAAGACTCTACCCAATTTTCTTTTCATTTCTTTTATTTGTTCTTATTATTGTTATTTATGTTGCATTTTATGTTTTATTTATTTCCATTTAATGGGATATCAGTGATGGGCATTTGCATTTACCACTGCATTTGTTTTTTTGCACGCCACTTTTGCTCATCCATTACTTTCCTCCATTGATCATTTCTTGCTCATCTGTTTATTTATTATTTAACGCTACAGAGACTCTGTTCCTTAGTTAAGTTTTGTGTGTTTAAAAAAAAACGGGACAATGTATAATGTATAACGTGTATCTTTGATTACATGTTTCCATGTTATCATTTTATGTTGTTTTTTCTAAAAAGATCAATAAAAAAAATAAATAAAAAATAAAGCCCCGACTGCAGGACGCCGGCGGTCCATATGTGTCCAGATGTGTCCAGATGTGTCCCGGGGCTGCTGGGAGATCCTGCAGGGATTCCTGGGCATATTCATGTTATGAAAAGGAAACCTGAGTCCACGTGTTTGGTTTTGTTCTGCAGGGCGAGGACGGCCAGCAGGGACGCAAGGGACAACCGGGAAAAAACGGGAACCGCGGTCGCAGGGTGAGTCTCTGGTTCTCTGCTGGGATTGGTGATCGTTTCCTCGGCGCCGGGATTGGTGAGCGTTTCCTCGGTGCTGAACTCTGTCTTCCTGTCCCTGCAGGGAAACTCAGGTCTGCCGGGCGAACAAGGGACGGGCGGAGATCCGGGACATGATGGACACCCGGTGAGTGTAGAGGACAAACCTCCAACCTGACCTTCGTCATGGTGGGATTACAGGTTCCAGTCAAGGTCAGGGTTTTGGTGGGATACGAGAATACTGGTTGGAATCATAAACCAGAGCGTCATCCACATAGAACTTGACGTCAGTATTAACTAACACCAGATGAATCGGAGCATGTGGGAGTGAAGAGTCGGGGGTCCTTACACAGAACCTTGTGGTTCTCCTTTGCTGGTACATTCCATGTTTCCATGGTGATGGTCGGCCCCAGATTCCTCCGAGTCCAGAGATGGAAAAACAACTAAAAACTTGACTCATAAAGTTGTCATTTGGGAACGCCTCCTTATCATTTATATTCACCGTACGAATTGTTACAGATTACTTTGTAATACTGAATTTGACCCGGTCTTTGTAAGTTTTGACCGTATAGAAACGTAATTCTTGCCATTGTAAGAATGAGATGTACCTGCTGAATTCTACTACTTTTTAACAACTGCTGTTTTTTATTATTTTACCTCTTTTCTTATCATTATTTCATTTTATTTATTTACTGTTTAATTGTGTCTTGCTGCTCTTGCACTTTGAATTACCTTGTGTTGAATTGTGCTATGCAAATAAACTTGCCTTGCCTTATAGTTATAACAGGTTTCCATGGTAACCCTTGTCCTGAGAGGGATCACAGGTGTCCAGTTTATACCAGATTAAAGTTTAGGGTTAGAATGTCCTGGTCTTCAGTTGTGTAGAGAATCTGCAAGTCTCGTTTTTCTTTTTGAGGATAATTGGTTTGAAACGTTCCGATTATTATCTCTTCGTAGGGCCAACGAGGACCTCCTGGAGTCAGAGACATGACGGTAAGTCCTGCTGATTTTCTCACCTGTCGGTGCTCTCACCTGCACACACTAACAACCTCTTCACCTGTCGGTGCTCTCACCTGCACACAGTAACACCCCCTCACCTGTCGGTCCTTTCACCTGTCCACAGTAACACTCTCTTCTCTGTTGCAGGAGTGTCAGCTGGTTTCCTACATCAGGAAAAACTGCGGTGAGTAAAAACCCCCTGGCGAGTTTCAGGATCTCCGGAGGAGGAACCTTCATCTAAAACTCTGTTTTCCTCTTGCAGCTTGTTCCTTCGGTACGTAGAGACGTCCAGAACCAGAACCAGAACCAGAACCCACAGAACCCGCTGCTCTCCCTCCATCTGTGTTCTTCAGACCGGGTTTTGTGTTCATGGCTGAAGGCGTTGGGGCCCTCAAGGGCCCTCAAGGGCCCCGACAGAGGTGCCCCCCCCCACCTTGTTGCTTTTCAGCTCGCTAAAGGAGGGAAGTGGAAAATTCCTACGACTGAAGGTCGACAACATTGTTTACATTCTATGACGACTATTTCCAATCCAGTTTCTCCATTCCTCCAGATTCCCTAAAGCAGGGGTCACCAACCTTCTTGAAACGGAGAGCGACTTCAAGGGCACGGAGTAACGCAAAAGGCTACCACTTTGATAAAACACTTCTGAAATAAGAAAGTTATACATTTTACCTTTAATTTAACATTATTATTAATGGAGACACTAATCGTTAATGATTCATCAAAAATGATTATTAATTAATATATTAATTAAATTAAATTAATATGTAATTTCTTATTTACCTTTTCAAGAGTTTCATTTTCAAATGATCACTTCCACAACATTTTGCAGGAAAGTTTTTTTAATTTTCAAAAGCCACAGTTTTGATCAAATTATGAACTCTGAACCATGTTTGTAAAAATGATCAATAATATAAGATTTAACAAAAAATAACTCCTTTTAAAATAAATCTTATCACATTTGTACTAATCACTACATTTGCAGCCATTAAAACAAATTATCATGTCCGTTAAACTTAGTAACACATCTGTAACAGTTTTTCAATATTTTACTTTTAATGGTACGTTTTCTTCCTTTTTTCCGTCATTTTTTGTCTGCAGAACCCGCTTCTGTCTGCTCCGCGCTCCGAGCTCGTCTCAACAAAGCTGTGGTTGTGCGCGCTAGACGGACCACTTATGGTTCCGCGTTATATCGATGCAGAGACTACGGCGTAGGGCACGCGGCGACGCGCAACGTACGGTGCACGTCACCGCGTACCGTATTTTCGCGACCATTCGGCGCACCGTGTGGAAAGGCGCACCCTCATTTTTGTGTGTCATTTTTAGATTTAAAACATACATATGGCGCACCGACCCAAAAGGCGCAGTCTACAGAGCAGAGCTGCACACACGCGTGCCGCAAAACACGCCGGCCGGAAAACACACACACCCGCTGCAGAACGCACACACATGCAGAACGCACACACAAGCACACAAGCGCTTATTTAAAAAATAGAGCGGGAGCAAAACCTCTGTTTCTGCATTAAAGAGCTCCACCAATTCAGCTGCGCCAGTCCGAATTTCCTCGGTGTCAGTCACTTTCTGCACAACAGTAAATAAACTTTTCATACCCCGTTGTGCGGATCCTCCACCGCGCAGAGCCCGTCTCTCCCCAGCGGGGTGGAGCAGCGCACAGCGGCTTTAACCGGGAATGTGACCTGTTCGGACCGAAGCCCCCCACCTGTATGGGAGCAGTGGCTCCCGGGGAAAGATCAGCGGCATTTCGGCCGGATCTGCCCCGGGGATGGTGTACCCTGGCCCGGCAAACCCGCGGCGGGAGCCTGGCGGCTCCTGAGCGCATCCTCTGCATCTTGGTTACCGGAGATCAAACCGACAGATTTGCCTGAAAATCTCGCAGGGTGAAGTTGATCCGACCTGGGACAGACCCCTGAAATCTCTGCTCGCAAAGCGGCCGGGAACCAGGTCATCGGACCCCGCTTGGGGAACCAGGAAGTCGGCTGCAGCAGCGCCCATCACCGCGCTGCTCCAGCCGCTGCTTTAACCGGGGAACGTGGACGGTTCCGACCAGCGGGGACCGGAGGAGCCCGCCTGCACTGTTGTAGGGGCTCCCGGGGAAAGAGCACCGGAATTTCAGCCGGATCTGCCCCGGGGAACCGGCGATCGGACCCGCAAACCCACGGCAGGTGCTTCCTCGGTTCCCGACATGCAAAACACACGCGCGCTGCAGAACAAGTGTGCTTATTTAAATAGAGCGGAAGCAAAACTTAGTTTGATTGTATTTTATTTCACTTTACACATCAAGCAAATCCTTAAACGTTTTCATCATCTGTTTCGCATTAATCAGCTCAGTGGAGTCTCATTCACGTCGCAACTCACCGGGGCTTCCCCCGCCCCCTTCTCTTTTTACCATTCACATGGTGGCCGGCCTTACATTACCGTAATTCAGGTAATAGACATGGCGCACCGTTTCTTAAGGCGCCCGGCACATTTGAAAAAAAAAAAAAAAAAAAAAAGTTGCGCCTTATGGTCGCGAAAATACGGTACCCTACGCCGTAGGTTCTGCGTTGGTGTAACACGGAACCCTAAATCAGCCTTGACCCATATTACGTCAGCGTACTATGGTACGTACTTTTTTCATGATTTATATATATCCTTTTTTTTAATATACGTTTTTATGTATTTATTTTTGAATTTACATCACTGTGAATGTAATTTCAAAAGAATAGCAACACAATTAAAGACAATTTTAGACAGAGCTAGTTCGTGATTAGTGCTATTTTTAGAACTGGCCTGCGGGCGACTGATGTGGTCGCTGCGGGCGACCTGGTGCCCGCGGGCACCGGGTTGGTGACCCCTGCCCTAAAGAGTATTTCCAATCCAGTTTCTCCGTTCCCTCCAGATTCTTTGACGACTATTTCCAATCCAGTTTCTCCGTTCCCTCCAGATCCTCTGACGACTATTTCCAGCACTGTATATAGTTATAACAGGTTTCCATGGTAACTGGTAACCCTAACTGGTAACCCCATGGTAACCCTTGTCCAGACTGGTTCCAGATTCCCTGACGATTATTTCCAACCCCGTTTCTCCGTTCCCCCCAGAACACTCGGGCTGCCCCGCCTACCCCACCGAGCTGGTGTTGGGTCTGGACATGTCTGACGACGTGACCCCGGCCGGGTTCGAGCGGCAGCGCGCGGCCCTGCTGGCGCTGCTGGAGGACATCACGGTGGCCGAGAGCAACTGCCCCACCGGGGCCCGCGTGGCCGTGGTCGGCTACAACGGCCACACCAAGCACCTGATCCGCTTCCACGACTACCGCCGCAAGGCCCAGCTGGCCGACGCCGTCCGGAACATCGCCCTGGAGAGGACGTCCAGCCGCCGGCACCTCGGCGCCGCCATGCGCTTCGTCGGACACAACGTCTTCAAGCGGGTCCGGGCCGGAGTCATGATGAGGAAGGTGGCCGTGTTCTTCACCAGCGGGCCGGCTCAGGACGTCAACGAGATCTACACGGCCGTCATGGAGTACCGAGCCCTGAACATCATCCCGGCGGTTATCTCTCTGAGGAACGTCCAGGAGATCAGGAGAGCCTTTGAGGTGGGTGGTGTTGTATAAACAAAACTGAATTGAACAGAATCAGTCACTACGTTTACGTGCAGTATCAGAAAGTGGAATTGTTGCCTTAATCTGGCCGATATTACGTTTATGTGCATAAGCATCAACAACCGTCACCGGAAGAAATGCATGCCACAAAGTACAGGCACTGAGCCGGTGGGCAATAGGTTTGCCCACCGGCTCAGTTCCTCTCTCCTGGGGCAACTCCAGGGTGGAACAGAGTCCAACCCCTCTCTAGGAAAAGCCTGAGCCTGAGCTATGTGTCCAGATGAATCCGTCTATATCTAGCCAGGACTTTTCACTTCTGCACCAGCTCAGGCTCCTTCCCCACCAGAGAGGTGATGTTTCTCCTCCCTAGAGCCAGTTTCTGCAGCTGAGGACCAGACCGTCAGGTCTTAGGCCACTACCCAGCTCACAACCCGACCCCTAAGGGCCCCCCCACAGGTGGTGAGTTCATGGGAAGGGGGACCAACGTCTCCTTTTTGGGCTGTGCCCGGATGGGCCCCCATGGGTGCAAGCCATGCCACCATGCACTTGCCATCAAGCCCAAACCCCAGGCCTGGCTCTAGAGAGAGGCACTTTTTGTCTGGCTCCTCACCAAGGACTCGTTTGTCTTGGGTTGACCCTACCAGGGGCATAAAGTCCCGGACAACTGAGGTCCTGGGATCACTAGGAGGTTCAAACCCTTCCCCATGGTAAGGTGGCGACTCAGTCGTCATGGATGTGGAGTCTGACTATGGAGATGTTGAAGAATAATACAAAGTCCAGTTCAGGAATCCACTGTGGGATTGAGAGATTTTATTCAGCCGGCGGTGAGCAGACCTACACAGACGCAGTGTCTTGGTCAGTGTGCTGACCTCGAGTGATTTTGTAACAAGGTTTTTATACAAGAAGTTGAAAGAACAAAAGGCAGGAATAAACAAACCAAGTGAGAGACAAAAAGTAATTTACAGTCAGATGTGATCTGTGGCCAAATGTCATTATTATTTGGCATGACTGTCACAGACTTCTAAATTACCCCTCGGGTGTTCTCGTGATTCATGTCTGTTTGAACCAACTTCCAAGGTGTCGTCTTCTGCAGGGGGGGTAGGAAGCTGGGTAGGAAGTTGAAGCTACTTCGAAGGTGTTGAGTCCAGTTCAAAGCCCTGCAGGGGGTAGGAAGCTGGAGTTTCCCGTGACAATGTGTCTCAACAGAGACCAACACTGTTTCTTGGACCAGACTGTAAATACGTTGACTGTCATATTTATAGTCCTATTTTGGTGAAACGTTGTCGTCTTCCTCTCAGATGGACGACTCGGGTAACTCCATCTTCAGCGTGTTGGGGAGGCAGCAGGACCTGATCACCGACCTGAAGAGGGTCAAGAACTGTGCAATCTGTTACGGTAAGAACCGCCGAAGCCCCCAACTTCAACACCACGACAAGAGGGAAAGACATCAGCAATGGCCTTAGAGAACCTGTTGACATTGGCTACGGTTACATGATGTTTTTTAATTCTGAATTAATTATTCCGAATTAAATAATTCCGAATTAAACTATTTCCTTTCGTCCCCAGACCCCTGCTCGCGCCCGGAGGAGTGCTCCTTCATCCAGAAGGTGGAGCAGCCCCAGCAGGTGGACCTGGACCTGGTCCTGGTCCTGGACGGGTCCAGGGAGGTCCAGGCGGACGAGTACGCCGGCACGCAGCAGCTGCTGGGGTCGGTGGTGGAGCGGCTGGCCGTCGGCCCCTTGAGCAGCCGGCCGGGGAACCGGGCCCGGGTGGCGGCGGTCCAGCAGGGCTCCGGCCAGACCACCAAGCTGGAGTTCAACCTGCAGCGGTACCAGAGGCCGGAGCAGGTGAGGGAGCACCTGCTGGGGAACACGCGGCAGCAGGGCGGCGCCGCGGCGCTGGGCCGGACGCTGGACTTCGCCCTGAAGGAGGTGCTGCTGAAGGCCGGCGGGCCGCCGCGCCGCAGGAAGGCGATGCTGGCCGTGGTGGGCGCCGAGACGGCCTACGGGGACCGGGCCCGGCTGCGCTACGTCTCCCAGAAGGCCAAGTGCGACGGCGTGGCCATGTTCGTGGTGACGGTGGGCGACCGCTACAACCGGACGCAGGTGGAGGAGCTGGCCAGTCCGCCGGTGCAGCAGCACCTGGTGCACCTGGGCCGGCTGAGGCCGGAGGAGCAGGGCTACGCCCGCCGCTTCTTCAGGGTCTTCCTCTCCACCATGCAGAGTAAGATGTGGGCGACGTGCCGAGGTTCAACTGCACGTACTTTTACTTGAGCCAGACGTCTGAGTTGTTGTGTGATGTTCCAGGTGGAGTCAACTCGTACCCTCCACCGTCCTCCAGACGGACCTGCGACCAGCTGAGACCCCCGAACGGAGGACAGGTGTTCGTCACCGGGTAAGTTCCTGATCGACGGAGTCTCCTGTGGACCGAGTCCGTCTGAAGGAACGTTTGACTTTTCAACTAAACTTCCTTTTATTGCCACACGGCTCGGCCGGTAGAATTAGCTTCACGGTGCAGGTGGAGCTGCAACAAAACACCACAACGTACAAAAGACCGACGTTCTTCAGAGGAAAAATACAGAGCAATAACAAGCAGACAAAACTGGACAAGGAACACAACAACATATCAGACAGGACCACCGAAACAGGACAAGGAATTAAGCGTTTAGTAGTTGTACGGCCGAGGGAAAGAAAGAGTCGTTGTATCTCTTCTTCCTTTTACCCAGTGACTTATAAATAATCCTCCTCTGGGAGGATAGTTAACAGGGTGTGACGGGGTTAAACAGATAGTTAGCAGGGTGTGAGGTCCTCGGTTATTCTAGTTAGTGTGATGGTTGGTGTTTGTAAAGGGAGTCCAGTGTGGGGAGTGATTTTGGAACCCGTTTTAATGATCCTGTCCAGTCTGTGTAGTGTATGTTTGAACTGATGACGTGTTTGTGTGCAGGCAGGGACAGGTGGACATAGACGACTTCAGGGAGGAGGAAGTGGCGGAGGAAGAAGAGGAGAGGTTCGAGGAGCAGTCGAGGGGACAGACGCAGACGGGACAGCTGGACGTCATCGAGACGCTGATCCGGGGAGACATCGGGACCCAGATCGCCACCGTGGAGTTTGAGGGTAATGAGTTTACGAGCTCCGTCCTCGTCAGACTGCAGGATTCTGGGAACGTTTCAGACCAGGATTAGAAACAACCACCGATGTGGATCTAGAGACGATCCTGGAGTCCTGGAGACGGTCCTGGAGATGGTCCTGGAGACCAACCGTCCGACCTCGGTGGAGGTTTGGAGCCTGAACGGCCAAAAAAACACGAAAGAACCACATCGTCTGCAAAAAGTAGATACCTAATCCTGAGGCCACCAAACCACCAAACTCTGCTCCTCGGCTGCTCCTGGAAACTCTGTCCAGTAAATTCAGTGGAGAAAGTGGATTTTTGTTGCCTTAATCCAAACGATATGAAGTTTTAAAAGTCATGTATACACCTTATGGCTTAATTATGGTTATTAGTGCTGGGCGGTATACCGGTTCATACTGAATACCGGTGTTTATTTTTCTTATGATATTAATTTTTCATATACCGAACAATTAATAACGGCGTTGTAATATAAGGAAATAGACTGGCCACTCCGTAACTGTTGCACCACAAACATAAATCGTTGGCCAACCAAAAAGTAACCACATAAGAATTTTACCAACATTCACCAGGAGGTGGAACCAAAACTTATGGCTGAATTCTGGTTCTGCGTTAAACCTACTCCGTAGCTACGCCGTAGCCTGCTAGCACCTCCCAAAAAATGGAACTACGACCCAACGCAGACCGAGAGGCTGTGATTGGTTCGATTGGTAGCAACGCATTTCCGGTTCGTGAAGCAGTCGTGAAATTTCAGCCTCTTTTCTTTCAGCGCTCACCGCTTTGGGGTTGTTTTTGTTTTTTGCACAATAGTTGTCCTCATCTCTTTGATTCACTGTGACCAGAAAAAAACGGAAGCTAAACAAAGTATCAAATAGTGCTCTGGGGGGTTTTTGCACCGCGGAGAAATGGAGTGATGGAGAAGTCTGAAGGTTCACGACGGCATCACGGTGACGGCGTAGGCTCTGCGTTGGTTTAACGCAGAACCTTACATCAGACATTAGCCGGGCTCTAGTCCAACCAAACTGAAGCTCTTGAGATCGGGCTTTTAGTGTCAGATAATGCCAGTTTTTCTAAATCAGATTTTGAACCATGTCCACCCCGGTTGACGGCCCGGAACCTGAAAAGATAATTTCATGTGGAACCAGTTTAATCCAGGATTCTCCGGTGATAAACCCATAAACCCACCCAGCAGGGTGCCGGGGCAGAACTGGACCCGGGTAGTCCGGCTGCAGGACTCCATTGGTTCTGGTCCACTGGTTCCAGACACCTGGAGCCAGATCTCAGACGGTCGTCTTACAGAACGAACACTAACTCCCATCAACAGTTTAGGACTCTGAAGCTTCCTGGAATCCTGGTAACCTGGTAATCATGCAGGTCTGACCTCTGACCTCTGTTCCCCTCACCTCTGACCTCTGTTCCCCTCACCTCTGACCTCTGTTCCCCTCACCTCTGACCTCTGACCTCTGTTCCCCTGCAGACGCTCTGGAGACTCCTCAGGTCGTCGTAGACCCTGAGGTCGAAGTCGACGTCTCTGACGTCTCTGACGTCTCTGATGTCTCCGATGTCTCCGATGTCTCTGACGTGTCCGACATTTCCGATGTCTCCGCCGCGGCCGCCTCCCCCTCCGGTCCCACCGGGTCGCTGCAGGAAGGCCAGGCCGCCTTCGTCTCCAGAGGTAAACTCTTCTCTCTGCCGCCGCCTCGTTTTGGTCCGGTTTAACCCGGAGAAACCTCGGGGCTGGACAGGGCCCGGGTCGTGGAAAGGTTCGGGCGTTGAACAGAAACCGTTCTCGTAAAGACACCTCAGGCGTTACCGGATCAGCCCGAATATAAGACGACCCTGATTATAAGACGACCCTGAATATAAGACGACCCTCTTCTTGAAGACTCAAGTTTGAAAAAAGACTTTTTGAACAGCAAATTCAATTTTTATACAGAAAATAATGACAGTACATCTGAAACAAATGATTATAACAATATATTCGAGAGAAAGAGCCTGTTATTTTGCCTCATTCCAACCATCATTTTGAAGTTTGCATCATAACTTCTCCTCAGCTGCCGGTTCACCTGCCGATCTTCCACACACTTTTCTCCAGATTGGAGAAACTACGTTTCTACATTTTCTGTTATCTCTTCTCTTTTTTTCTTCTCTTTTCCTTCTTACCGCTATTTTTTATTTTTATTCTTCGTGACGGGGGTTCGCTTTTACGACGGAGTATTAGGGCCAAACTAAGACGAAAGAAAATTGGAAATTACAAACTACTCTTCCACAAAACTTTATTCTCATAATATTAGGACTTGTTGTGATCGAATTGAATCACCCCGGGTTCTTTAATTGAGCTGGAAAAGGTAAATAAAGACACAAAAGACTGAAGACTGGGATAGAATTAAAGAAGGCCTCATGAGGGAGGGAGATACAGCAGAGCAGAGCTCTGGCAGCCTGCTTGTTCAATCGTCCTGCTGAATATCTGCCCCTTCCTGTCCTGAGAACAAGTTTTATTGCTCTTTAGAGAAAAGGGGAGAGGGGTGTGGCCCAACTTTTACGGCTGGGGCCCCTCTTATCTGTATCTGGTACAGCATGGTACTTTTCAGTGAAAGTCAGAGGAATGCACCTTATTTTTTCATACATAAAGATTTAGTTAACAGCACATGGAGTTTACATATTCAGTTTGATTTTAAACTATTCTTTATATAATCAATCATAACAGACTTTATTCTCATAAATTACGACTTTATTCTCATAATATTACGACTTTATTCTCGTATTATTACGACTTTATTCTCATAATATTAAGACTTTATTCTCATAATATTATGACTTTATTCTCGTAATATTACGACTTTATTCTCATAACGTTACGACTTTATTCTTGTAATATTACGACTTTATTCTTGTAATATTATGACTTTATTCTCGTAATATTATGACTTTATTCTCGTAATATTACGACTTTATTCTCATAATGATACGACTTTATTCTCGTAATATTATGACTTTATTCTCGTAATATTACGACTTTATTCTTGTAATATTACGACTTTATTCTCGTAATATTATGACTTTATTCTCGTAATATTACGACTTTATTCTTGTAATATTACGACTTTATTCTCGTAATATTATGACTTTATTCTTGTAATATTATGACTTTATTCTCATAAAATTGACTTTATTCTCGTAATTTCCCATTTTTGTTTGTCTTATGGCCCTAATACTCCGTCGTACGCGTTGACCTGGGGATTTAAGTTCAGCAGATATCTGGCGTTGTTAATGGGTATAACGTCGGTCACCGCTCTGTCGACCCGCCGGTCACCGCTCTGCCGACCCGCCGGGTCACCGCTCTGCTCTGTGTTCCAGACGTGTGCCAGCTGGGCGAGGACTCGGGCGACTGCCAGGATTACATCATGAAGTGGTACTTCGACGGCGAGCAGAACGACTGCGTCCGCTTCTGGTACGGCGGCTGCGGCGGCAACCTGAACCGCTTCGACACGCAGGAGGACTGCGAGAACCTGTGCCTGGTGGAGGCACGATGAGCAGGACGGCGGGGGAACGGCCCAGGAAAAACACGGGTCTTCAAGGAGAACCGGCGTTCTCCTTGGACACGCATGTTTGAGTCCAACAACGGTCCGCGCCGCGGACGCTACTAGACCCTACATATCTTCTTCTTTTAATACCAAACATGTCAGCGTGTGCAGCTGCTGACGACACGATCCGGACCCTGGCGGGTTCTGGTCGGACTGCAGCTTAGAGCCGTTTCTGGTTTAAACCCCATCAGATGATCAGTGGTCAATAATCAGAACTGATCTGTGAAGGTGAAGTTTACACGTAGCAGAACTAGATCAACTGGACCACCCGGACTGCTACCAGAAGAACTGTCACTTGTAAATGTTTGCAAAGGTAAATACGATGAACAGTTGTTTCCCGAGAAGAAACTACCGAACAATCGCCGACGTAAACTTGCAAATTTGTGAGAATTCGGGACTTTACAAACGTCAGAACACAACAACAACTACAACAAAGATGACGTAGAATTCGGGGCTTAATGAACAAAATTCCTTAACTTTGGCTTCTCTGGATTTGCAATTTGCAAGGAAACATTCACAAACTTATTATAATTATAAATGGCGGAGGCCATGAGTGCGAGGGCCCGATCAACGCTGCTCGCAGCTTTAATTATTATTATTATTATTCTTCCGCTAAATTAATTGCTGTTTTGGAGGCCTTAATATCCTCGAAAACTCACCAAATTTTGCACACACTTCAAGTGTCGCACAATAACAACAATAACAAAGATGAGGGAGAATTCGGGGCTTAATGAACAAAATTCCTTAACTTCGGCTTCTCTGGACTCACACATTTGCAAGGAAACATTCACAAACCGCGATTAGAGAGAATAAATGTGCCGTTTGTGAGTTCATCAAGTATTTTCCTGCACAGTCACCAGCTCAAGTTCTGACCCAAAGCCAGAAACGGCGCTGCAGCTGCAGATGTTTCCAGCTGTGCAGCTGAAAAGCTGCCACCATCACCTGCGTTTCCACTTCAATCCGTCACAAACCTCTCCGGAGGTTCACGCACCGCCGCTGCAACGGTTCAGGAGCAGGCGGGGGGTCGGGTTCTGGTTCTGGTTCTGGGCGGCACCGACCCGGGCGACAGTCCGGACCCACTGCAGCCCGGACTTTCAGCACCGGGTCTCATCTGCACCGGACAGGAACGATGACAACAATCGGACGATAATCGGACAATAATTGGACAGTAATCAAGGACAATAATGGGCCGGTAATTGAACAGTGGCAGCAAGTTTCCCTGCAGGTGACCCAGCCCTCAAGGGTTGCCGGTTCGACACCGTCCCAGGAGCAAAGCAGCAGGATGGTTAAAAGGGAAAAAAAAAACAGGCGACGTAAAGAAAACTGTCCGGTGTAAATCTGTTTTTCGGTGCAACGGCGCCCCCTGCTGCCGCCAGGACCCACTTCTGTTCAACGCTCAGTAAAACCCCCCACCTCCTTCACTCCCACCGGGACAAATGTCTTGTTTTTGCAGTATTTCAGGGTTTATTTTTGTCAACTTGTGGTGCTTTTTGCTGTACAAAGTTAGTATGTGAATAAAAAACCATGTGAACGGAAACCAGACTGAAGCGGTCGTGTCACCTGAGCCGCCGGGATCTGGGCGGGTTCGAGGACGAAGTCCAGCAAGACAACCAGGAGACTACACCCAGACGAGCGTCTGGGCTTCAGTCAGTCTGGTGTTAGCAAGACGACGATGTGAGAATTAAAGTTTATGACCAATAAAGTTTGTACAGCTTAGAAATAAAAGTATTTTACTCATAACGAGACTCCAACCTGTCATTCAGCTTCAGGTATACATGAAAGCAGCTGCTTTAGTTCACCACCGAGGAGCAGGTGAGTCCAGCTGTGGAACAGGTGAGTCCAGATGTGCAGGATTTGACCCGAGGATCAGTAAAAACTCCTTCATAATCAGCAGCATCGAAATACAGCCGGTCGAGCTAACCCAGCTAGCCAAGCTAACTCCTTTACAGGAGCCACGTGTGGTTTTATTAGGGCCCGAGCACTGAGGGTGCGAGGACCCTATTGTATCTGTAGTGCCTATAGAGGGAATGCGCATGATGTCACAAATGCGACTTCACAGCGGGTTTCGCCCACCGAGTGGCAAAAAGAGTGGCAGCGTAAACTTTCAGTTTGAGCAACAGGGAAACATCTAAAATGGGAAAGAGCTGTTGTCCCGATCGGTGCATCTCTAGCCAATATCCTCAGAAACTCCTAGCTGGCTCGCCAATATCCTCAGAAACTCCTGGCTGGCTCGCCAATATCCTCAGAAACTCCTAGCTGGCTCGCAAATATCCTCAAAAACTCCTAGCTGGCTCGCAAATATCCTCAAAAACTCCTGGCTGGCTCGCCACTATCCTCAGAAACTCCTGGCTGGCTCGCCAATATCCTCAGAAACTCCTGGCTGGCTCGCCAATATCCTCAGAAACTCCTAGCTGGCTCGCCAATATCCTCAGAAACTCCTAGCTGGCTCGCCAATATCCTCAAAAACTCCTAGCTGGCTCGCAAATATCCTCAGAAACTCTTAAAACCACTCAGATCTGAAGCAGAATGCGTGTATGTTTCAGATCTCGAGCCGACTTTTCTGATTTGATTTGATTTTTTAACATGATGCAAAGTTTGCATCGCAATAGTTTCCGAGACACTAATTAAAAAAGAGATGAGCCTCATCCACGTTTCACAGTAGCAACAGTCCTCTTTTCTCTTTTTTGCTTCTTAGACTCGTCAAAAAGCTCCAGGACATTATTATCGTTTAAGTGTAATTTTTTGAGTTCAGTTCCATTTTTTTCTCTTCTAAAGATTATAGAGGGAATGCGCATGTCACAGATGCAATTTCATAGTGGGTTTCGTCCACTGAGTGTCACAAAGACTGTCAGAAAGACTGAGTGGCAGCGTAAACTTTCAGTTTGAGCATATGGAAACCATCTAAAATGGGAAAGAGCTGTTGTGGGATCGACTGTACTCATAGATTTAGCAAGAAATCGGAGTTATCGTTTTACAGACTGCTGAAAAATAAGCTTAAGAGAGACAAATGGATTGCTGCAATTGGCAGAAACAACTAGATTCCAGGCAGTGAAACGTGGATTTGCAGTTCCCATTTTGTATCAGGTAATGTTGGATTTTTGGGTAACTAACGTTAAACGGTCAAATCATAAAGTTCGGTGTCCTCATCACTTTAATTTCACCAACAAATCCTGCCTTGAAGTCGGACCAAGCGTCAAGACGTTTGTACGCCTTCAAGCTTTGCTTCGTGTATTTCCCGGGCATAGAAATTAAGTCCATATAAAAATCAGGAAACTGGATTTGTGTCCAAATATTAATGTCCATGGACCACTGGTTCTTGGTAACTGTACCAAATATTAATGTCCATGGACCACTGGTTCTTGGGGTAACTGTACCAAATATTAATGTCCATGGACCACTGGTTCTTGGTAACTGTACCAAATATTAATGTCCATGGACCACTGGTTCTTGGTAACTGTACCAAATATTAATGTCCATGGACCACTGGTTCTTGGTAACTGTACCAAATATTAATGTCCATGGACCACTGGTTCTTGGTAACTGATGCTAATTTGAGCCCAGAATTGGCTGTTATCCCGTCTTCTCCACTAGTTGCAGACATTTTTGCTGATGTTTTGCCACTCAGTGCGAGTAAGGAGGTGTATTCCAGTGCGAAAGTGACGTCCATGCATATCCTCTATTATTATTATTATTATTATTATTATTATCATCATCATTATTATCGTTATTTTTATTATTATAAATGGTGGTGGCCATGATTGCGAGGGCCCGATCATTGCTGCTCGCAGCTTTAATTATTATTATTATTATTATTGTTCTTCCGCTAAATTAATCGTCTTTTTGGAGGCCTTTACATCCTCGAAAACTCACCAAATTTTGCACACGCTTCAGGTGTCGCATAAAATTACGTATTTATGGGCGACAGGCACGGGTGTACAAAAATGGGCTCGATAGCGCCACCTAGTTCATGTTTTTCGACGAGCCCCACAATATGCTTTGACCTACAGCAATGACATTTATGTGTCTGTTGTATCAGACAAAGCCCTACAAAAAAGTCTCTTGGACCCATGCTCTAACTCACATAGGAAGTCCAGCATTCTTTACAGAAAGTCATTTTTCATAAATTTTGGTCATTTCCAGGCCTCGTACTTTAACAAACTCCTCCTAGAGATTTGATAAGATTGACTCAAAACTTTGTTTGTACAATCTAAACGCATGGTTGATGCTAAATTACGAAGCTTTTAAGTTTCTACCAGAGGGCTCGACCGTAATGATGCAGCAAAGTTTGAGGTCCTTTTGAAGACTCGCCATGAAACACCAATGGGCTGTAACTGTCTGAACTTATGAATAAAAGAAACACAAGAAAGATTTTAATAATCTTTGCTGCTGATATTCAGCTGCTACTGACACAAAGGGTAAAAAAATAAACAATATGTTCCGATTTTGGTCTATAAAATGGTGATTAACTGTGAAAAATGTTGATCAAAGCCCATACTCGGATTTAAAGAAAAACACATTTAGCCCCAAATGGGCCCTGTGATGGTTGTGTGTGTTCTGTTCTTGTGTTTGTGTGTTTTAAGAGTGATGTGTGTTATAACCTCGGCTTGGAGCGGTGGCCGTGAGTGCGATGGCCTGATCAACGCTGCTCGCAGCTTTAATTATTATTATTATTATTTTTACCCTGAATGACGCGCACACGTTCCTGCAAAGAAGCAGAACAATCCGGACTATTTTCAGAGCCTCTTAGCTTCTTCTTCTTAGTGACCTTCAACCAGACATCAAACACTTTAGGGACAAAACTGAATATATTTTTATTCATCTCACAGACACTTAAACTCCACATTTACAATCTTGACACACAACTTCACGTGAAAAGCAGAAACGTTTGGTCGCACCTGAACTCAAAAGTATATAAAGTGCAAAAATTTGTCGCGTTGAGGCCGAATTTAAATCATACTGAGCTCAAGGTTTGAGGAGGAAGAGGAGTTACGTGATGTCAGAAGTTTCTCATTTACATAAAAGTCCAAAGTCTGTTGGGGGTTTGGCCTAGGATTAGGGGCGGGGCCAGGGCTGGGGGCGGGGCCAGGGCTGGGGGCGTGGCCTCACTTCCAGACCTTGACGATCCCGTCCCTAGACGACGTAACGATAAACCCCTGCGTAGTCTGGAACGTGGCCACGTCAGTGATGATGTCATGGTGGCCGACCGGCAGCTGGTCCGGGCCGCGGCGCGGAGAATCCTCGGCTGCTCCGCTCTTCTGCTTGCTGTGGATCTCCTGCAGGAAACACCGGGGGGGGGGGGTTAGCGGAGGTTAATACCGGGGTTAACGGGTGCTGGACCCCACACACACACACACACATGCTCTTCTGCTTGCTGTGGATCTCCTGCAGGGAGACCTGGCGGGGGGGGGGTTAACGGGGTTAACGCTGGGCGATTTTGGACAAAAATAAAATCCCGATTTTATTTCTCTGAAAACCCGATTTTTGATTTCGACAATGGAATAAATTGTTTCAAATATTTTATCTTTATTTTTAAAGAAAAATAGCAAACAAATTTCCCTATTGGGAATGAAGTGCAATTGAAAGATACTGTAAATCCTCCTTGAGTTTAGTAAAGTGACAACATTTACAATTTTCTTGACCAAACAAAGACTAGACGAGCTCTGTCTGTAATGCAGCCAGCTGCAAATAAGGAACATCCATTTTCCCATTTTCCTTTTTTTAACATCGTCTTGATTAATAAATCTGATTTAGATTTAAAATCGATTAAACGCACAGCCCTAACGAGGGTTAACGAGGGTTAACGGGGCGGTGGACCTCACCCCCCCCCCCCCAGGACCGGTTCTTTACCTGCACCACCTCGGTTCCCTCGATGATCTTGCGGCTGTACAGAACTGACGGACAGTGCAGCGAGTCGTTGGCTCCGCCCACCACGATGTAGGACCTCTCCGGATAGGCCAGATCCCAGAACCTGGACGGGGGGGGCACAGGTCAGATCAAACCACATCTTTATGCTAATTCATGTTAGCTTACATTTACTCTGATCAGATCTGTCAAACATCCCTGTTAATGCTATTTTATTTTATTTATATAATGTTCGGTATCGGGGCCGATACTGCCCTCATAAACTCGTACTCGCACAAATTCTCCGATACCACGCACTGATACTTCATTGTTGTTGTAGTTACTGATTAGTGACTCTAGGGGGAGATGAGAAGAGAATACGCGACCTGCAGTGCCGCTCTCTCCCCCGGTCTGATACCAGCTAGTGACGACCCAGAGGTCGCTGGCGCCGTTTCCTTTGGCGAGATCGCAACCAAAGCAATGTTATAATCTCCTCTTCATGCAATGGTGTCATGGTAACTTGTTCATTGTTCTAATCTGCTACTGCTACTAAATATTGAATCCCTTTTCCAACTGTTGCTCTGCTTACTGCCCCCTATCGGTCGCCGCCGGTACGACGCGCTCTCCTCACGTACGAGCGGCGTTACAGTTGGTGGTGCACGTGAACGCAAGCTCAAACTTAGTAAGGTGTCATGAGGAGGAAAAGGAGAATACGTCGTTTAACACCAGCAACTTGATAAAACATCTCAAGACGCATCATAAAGCTGAGTATTGGAGTTTACTAATGCTACTGGAAGAACCCAACAGCAACATTAGCTCAGGTTCTGCTAAAGCCACAGACAAGAGACGACCGTTAAAATACCGGAGGCTGATGTTTCATTGATATGTTTGATATTTTCTTAAATGTGAAGACAGTACCAGTGTGGAGACTTTTTATTTACACATAAAGATAATTTTTTGTTTAAAATAGTTATTCTACTTGTTTTATTTATTTTTATTGAATTTATCTGTCGCAAATAAAACCTGTCTTCCAATTCATTGCATTTTTCATTGAATTTTTAGCCTAGTTATTTTTCTACCAGAACTGAAACCAGCCCAGAATGACGAGTTCTAGTGTTTCCAGACCTGATCCTCATGTCGGAGCCGGCCGTCAGCAGCAGGGGATTCCCATCAGCAGGACTGCAGTAGATCCCATGAACGCTGTGGGGAGACGGCTGGAACACACACACACAGAAACACACACACATGGAAACACACACACACATATACACCAGAGCATGTGAGCGGAGTGGAGCTGCGAGAATTTCCGCTCCTCGCTCACAAAGGTTGTCACCGCTCCGCTCCGCCCTCAAAGTCGCAAAATGCCGCTCCAGCCATAACCGCTCCGCGCTCCAGTAACACTGCAACCCGCTCCGCTCCGCGCAGCGCTCCACGCTCCGCTCCAAAAATGTTTGCATGCATATAAAATGCACATGTTTACCTGAAGCCTTAGATCTAACCAGAGGTGGATGAGAGAGAGAGAGGGAGACTCAGCAAAGTTACGTTCCTTGCAGCCAGTCACGGAGCCGAGAGGAACAATTACGCAGAGCCGACATAGTTTTAAAGTCCAAAAAATAGATATTTACTGACAAGAAAAAATAAGAAAATAATTTCACCTAATGGAATTATCTGGTTTAATACACTTTTGTTTATTAACCTTTCCCGAAACAATGTTTCATTCACTGTGTGTTCGGGTGTGTGTGTGTGTGAGACGTGTGGGTGCAGCGGAGGAGAGAGAGGGAGATGCAGGTGTGCGCGTGTGGAAGACCGGTACACGTGTTCAGTTACTTTTCAGTGTGTCCTCCGTTAGTTTCAGTCGTCGGCCCTCACGCGTTTTGTTTGCTCTTATTACATGTTTGTAATAAATGTGCGAGGTTGCACGGACAGCATTTTTCCTCCGTCCTTTTTTCCCTTCACTTTCCCCGGACTCCTAACGCCGGTTACGAGCCAGAGACCGAATTAAAATACCAGCTCTCCCAACTACGGTTCAGAGATAGGACTGGAAAAGAAGAAAGGTAACAGGTAGTTTGTGGAGAGGTGGGATATGTTTGGACACGCATCGGGGCCGTGATATGAGGGGTAACGGAGCGAAACTGGAGCGGGATGACGCCCCGCTCCAGCCAATCATCCTAGAAAAAAAAATCCCGCTCTGCGCTCCTTTCAAAATTCGCCGCTCCGCTCCGCCGCTCGCTCACGCTCCGCTCCGCTCACATGCTCTGATATACACACACATTAGTAGGGGAGTAAGTGAGTATCTCTGCCTCCTGCTGGACCAAACCTGCTACTGTTGTCTGATACCAGCATCTGTAGTTAAGAAATTTCATCAACGATATATCACGATCTATGTCACTGAAAAAGAAAAAATACCCATAAAAAGGAAAACGTTTGTAGTTATACATTTATTCAATGTACAAAGAAAGGGCATTTGTATAGAGCTTTACTGCCTGCTAGTCTGGTAAATGTAAACACTGAACAGCTGGACAAACTGAAGTTTATGAACAATAGTGCGGTGACAACCGCGTAAATCCATTATGTGTTGTAATAAAATATCCATATTTGCCGTCAGTTTATCGATTATTTATTGCGACAGAGATGCAACAATATATTGCAATATCGATTTTTTTCCCCACCACTAAAATATATATATATATAAATATATAACATATATATATATAACACACACACACACACACACACACACACACACACACACACACACACACACACACACACTCCTACCTGCATCTCGGAGAGTGGGGGGGCAGAACTCGCCCACAGGGTGAACTTCCTGTCCCCGGTCTCCATGTCCCACATCGAGACCTCGTTGTTGCCCTGGACAGCTGTGGATACACACACAAGCGTGAGTCCGGATCAGAACCTCCTGGTCCTGGTTCTGACCCGGTACCGGGTCTCTCACCTGCGATGACGGAGGACTGGTACAGCGGGTGCATCAGCAGCCTCCGTACCCGGGCCCGGGCCGGGTGTGAGTGGTTGGAGATGGGAAGCTGGAACCGCATGTCCCAGCAGGCCATGGTGCCGCTGCTGGTTCCTGCAGGGAGGAGAGGATTAATGATGATTAACGATGATTAATGATGATTAATGATGCTGGTTCCTGCAGAACCAGAGAACAGAGAGGATTAATGATGATTAATGCTGATTAATGATGATTAATGATGCTGGTTCCTGCAGAACCAGAACCAGAGAGAGAGAGGATTAATGCTGATTAATGATGATTAATGATGATTAATGCTGATTAATGCTGATTAATGATGATTAATGCTGATTAATGATGATTAATGATGATTAATGATGATTAATGCTGATTAATGATGATTAATGATGCTGGTTCCTGCAGAACCAGAACCAGAGAGAGAGAGGATTAATGCTGATTAATGATGATTAATGATGATTAATGCTGATTAATGATGATTAATGCTGATTAATGATGATTAATGCTGATTAATGATGATTAATGATGATTAATGATGATTAATGCTGATTAATGATGATGATTAATGATGCTGGTTCCTGCAGAACCACAGAGGATTAATGAGGATTAAAATTGATTAATGCTGATTAATGATTAATAATGATTAATGATGCTCTACCTGCAGAACCAGAACCAGAGAACTGAGAATGTTGATCTGGAATCCCATCAGGATGGAATCACAGCTGAAATCAGGTTCAGGTGCTAAAACCTCACATTTATTTACCGTATCGGCCCGAATATAAGACGACCCTGATTATAAGACGACCCTCTTTTTCAAGAATCAAGTTTGAAAAAAGACTTTTTGAACACCAAATTCCACAGCACAACCAGGTGATCGCCGCGTCTTCGTGGCACTCGAAACCCGGAGACTGCGTTGGGGGGGGCTGATAAGAGGGGGGGCCGAGGAAGGCGTTGACAATGAGGGAGGTGGTTATCAGTAAGTGTGTGTAGCGTTAAGTCTGTGAACTTCGCTCAGAGCTGCTCTCAGCCAATGTCCTTGATGTTATCAGACGGCTCGGTCAGTTCTGATCCAGGTCCACAGATGTTCCTGAGAGGGGAGGGCTAGTGGGGGCAGAGCCATCTTGTTTACATTCCACCAGGGAGATTGTGACCAGAGCGATCGGCCAAACCGCCCTGTCAAGGCCAGATTATAGAATCAACAATTGTATTGAAAAGAAACAGACAGACTCAGTAATTTTCCGTCTGCCTTCAGTCTCTGGTCCAACAGACACAGTTTTCGGCACAGTCTCTTCAAAGTCCTAATACTGATAACTACACCGTCTTTATGAGCTAAAAGAGAAAGAATTTCTTTGTTACTGAAGCCAATTCTGAAGTAGTTTCACCAGTTCATCTATGAGGCCTATAGGAATTTCGCCTTTTTTCTCGACATTTTGACTAAAATATTTGTATTTTTCTCCTTCATGGCCCTAATATCTTCCGTATCGCCTTGACCTGGGGAGTTCAGTTCAGCATTTAAAGATACCTGGCTCCTTCTAGCGTTGTGATGGTCTAACGTCTAGACCTGAATGGAAGACGACGCCCACTTTTTCAGTCTGATTTCACTGCAGAAAACACCGTCTTATACAGCGGGGAAAATAAGTATTGAACAAGTCAACATTTCTCTCAAAAAACATATTTCTAATCGAGCTATTGACATGAAATTTTCACCAGATGTCGGCATCAACCCAAGTAATGCACACATACAAAGAAATCCAAACATTTATGTCCATAAATTAAGTTATGTGTAATAAAGTGAAATGGCACAGTGAACAAGTATTGAACACATGAAGAAAAGGAGTGGTAAAAAGGTCTGGAGAGCCAAGAAAACAGCTGGAGTTTGTCAGTATTTAGAAAGTTAACCTGTCCCCTATTAGTGCAAAGTAATATCAGCTGGTTTAGTCATGATTGATGCGTTGATGTATGTGTGCATTACTTGGGTTGATGCCGACGTCTGGTGAAAATTTCATGTCAATAGCTCGATTAGAAATATGTTTTTTGAGAGAAATGTTGACGTGTTCAATACTTATTTTCCCCGCTGTATTCCGGTTAATACGGTACTGGTTTAAAACCCAGATATCTGTGTAAACCTGGTTCTGGTTCTGGTTCTGGACCGGTACCGGTACCTAGGCAGAGCCAGCACTGGTGCATGTCCACGCTGAAGGACGTGATGAGTCCGAGCCGCAGGTCGTGTCGTAGCGTCCAGGCGTTAGCGTTGCAGCGAACGTCCCAGCCCACCAGAGAGCCGTTGACGGTAGCGTACGCTAACACCGACTGGTTCCCCGAGTTGAAGTGGTGCAGGTCGACTGCACAGCCGTCCTGCTGCAGGTCCAGGGCCCTGGAACCAGACAGAGAACCGTTAGACCCGTTAGCATGACCAGAGACCCGTTAGACCCGTTAGCATGACCGGGAACCGTTAGCATTACCGGAGACCTGTTAGCTCCGGGGCGGCGGCAGGTCCGCCTGCAGGTGAGTCGCCCATAGGGATGTAACAATATATATATCGTGCCACAAAATTTCGCGATACAAAAACATCACGAAACGTGTCGTGGAGGTGACAAAGTGTATCGTGATATTGGATTATTAATATTAATCTATTGTGTTGACTAGTAACGACCGACCGCGCCTCGACCTGCGGACCAAAATCTTCCTCCGCTCAGAAGAAACTAGTCCCGTTTTGGTCCCGAACACGGGACTCTTGGGGGTTTGAGCTCTGAACTTTTACTGATGTAAGGCTGGTGTAGAGTTAAGCCTTACCTTATTAAATTAAACCTTTTTGGGGTGGTGAGTAGGATAAACACGGGGACAACTTCTGCTGAGTTCCAGTGTACTTTACTGTCCGCTCAACAGTGTAGGATTTTAGAACATCAACACAGCACCTAGTGCCGTACTGTGGCGTATCACTCCGCCCAATCTAAAACAGACTAATCACTACAGATAAACTGACTAGTGTCATTATAGTCCCTGATTTACATCAGAATATAAAGAATATATTTATAAAATAATGAAATAACCTTCTTAACAAAAATACATCTCCTCTTACACTTATAAGGTGAGCATGAATCAATCTGTTTTATGATGTAGAATTGTATGTAATTATTTACTTTTATTTATTTATTTATTTAATTTTAGTTGTTACATTTCTGGAAAATAAAAAAGTCAAATCATACGTCAGAGAAACTATTCAGTTTGTGTCTAAATATTTGTACTTGTATGAAACTGAAGATCATAATGCAAACCTGACATTTACTTTTAGTTCAGTTTGTGGGAAATGGTTGGCCTGGCTTTCTCTTTAAAACTTAAACAGTTATAAAACATTATAAACTGTAACAATAGGGCAAACGTACAGTATTGTTTTGTAGGGCTGCACCTTGGTCTCACCTACACCTTGGGGGTCTCACCTGCTCTGGTAGGGCTGCACCTGCACCTTGGTCTCACCTGCTCTGGTAGGGCTGCACCTTGGTGTCACCTGCACCGTGGTGGTCTCACCTGCTCTGGTAGGGCTGCACCTGCACCGTGGTGGTCTCACCTGCTCTGGTAGGGCTGCACCTGCACCGTGGTGGTCTCACCTGCTCTGGTAGGGCTGCACCTGCACCGTGGTGGTCTCACCTGCTCTGGTAGGGCTGCACCTGCACCGTGGTGGTCTCACCTGCTCTGGTAGGGCTGCACCTTGGGCGACTTGGGCGGCTTGTTGGCCTCCACGGCCAGCAGCTGCACGGCTCCGTTGTCCGAGGCCACGGCCAGATAGTGAGAGCCCTGGCAGAAGGAGAGCGTCTTCACGTGGCCCCCGATCCGGGAGTAGGTGAGGACCGACCTGGAACAGAACCAGAACCATCAGAACCCACCAGAACCACACCATGAACCGGGTCTGCAGGACCGACCTGGGGACCAGAACCAGAACCATGAACCACATTAATGATCCGGGAGTAGGTGAGGACGGACCTGGGGACCAGAACCACACGGTGAACCACCAGAACCACTAGTGATGCACCGATTGTTCAGTAACCGAAATTATTCGGCCGAAAATGGCAAAAAACACTTTCGGTGTTCGGTGGAATAAGTGGGAAGAAACCCGAACAATTAATAACGTTGTAAAATAAGGAAATAGACTGGCCGCTCCGTAACGGTTGCACCACAAACATAAATCGTTGCCCAACCAAAAAGTGACCACATAAGAATTTTACCAACATTCACCAGGAGGTGGAACCAAAACAACATAACGCTGGAAATTAAAACATGTTCAGTTTTTTATGTTCAATAAATATTTTCTACCTTGTAATTTTGTAAAAGATTTTTTTCTTTGAAAAGCCTAAATCAAATTTATTTGATTTATGCAATGGTGAAAAAATTGGCAATGAAAAACTGCGAAGAACCATGTTCGGTATTCGGCCAAGTGTTTATTATTATTTTCGGTTTTGGTTTCGGCCACAAATTTTAATTTCGGTGCATCACTAAGAACCACACACTGATCCCCCAGAACCACACGATGATCAGGGCATCTGCAGGTCTGACCGAGGTAAATTTAAGACTTTTTAAAACTATTTTCAACCTAAACCTAAAGTTTTTTGATGAGTTTTTCAACCTACTGTCAATTATGTGATGGATTTTGATTGTGTTGTTTTAGTGGGTGATTTTAACATTCATGTTGATAATCCCAAAGATGGGTGTGCTTTTAAATATTCTGGATAATTTGGGGCTTTCCCAGCATGTCACAGATACAACGCATAACAGAGGACATGTATTAGATTTAATTATTAATATCTCAGAGGTTGTGGTGAACGATGTTGCTCGGTCTGATCACTACTGTGTTTTGTTTAAAATGACCACCGTTGCCAATCCTATGAAAGGTGAAGTAGAGGTAATCAGAAAGCGTTATATAAATAGATAGATAGATATACTTTATTAATAGACTCAGGGTCCATTTAAAAAAGACAAACACACATACAAATTTAAACAAGACAATCATGCCAGTGTTTCCACATTGCTGATTGATTCTCACAGCACTCAGTCCAGGATAGGTCAACAGCATTAACACAGAGTTTTGTGTGTCATTCAGTCGATAAATGAATCTATACATTAGTTTTCTCAACAGAGCATGAAAAGTGTTTATACGCATTTGACAGAATAACTCACTCGCACTACACCACCTGGGTTTTCCCATCAAAATACGTAATGATAACAGCTGTGCATTATTCACCCAGGGTTTTACACCATCACCAACCCTTCCCTCAGCTCTAGTTAATGACCTTGTTAACAGTCAGTTTTAATCCAAAGCCTCGTGCCAAATGTCACACAGGTTCCTTTATTAACAGAGGTCTGCACAATATCAAAATGTATAAAACAAATGAAATAAAAATAAACTGCCTGCATATATAGAATAAAAATGCTTCTTGAATAAAATAAAACAAATATCCCTTTCCTGCATAACAATTAAATTAAAATACACTGTAATTAATACAATGTAGACAGTAACAGGCAGACTTTTCCACTGAGGTTGACAGTTGTGCAAATAACAAAACATTTGTGACAATCTCAAATAAAACATTCAAGTCAATTTGTCACAAAATAAGCTATATCAAAATCGTAAAAAAAACAAACAAAAAAAAAAATTTTAATAATCGATATAAACGATATGGTCTCGTATCATATCGTGTTTGAAAATATATCGATATATATTAAAATTTCGATATATCGCCCAGCCCTACCCTGACCCAACGTTAGTTTGGGGGGATTATTTGAGCAACACTGTACATTACGACAGGTCGTGGTCTACGCTCATTATATCACAGCTGAGGGCTGTTCTTCGCAATTACATTTATGTGTCTATTGTATCAAACAAAGTCCTACAAGTTTCTTTTCCTCAAAGTTTCCTCACCGGGTGGTGGTGGTTTTTCCCTCCATCTTCTGACTGTCCCAGACCTTCACCGACCCGTCGTTAGACGCCGTGGCAAAGATGGCGTGTTCGTCCGACACGCGGATGCGGTTGACGGCGGCCTTGTGCTCGTGCAGGTGGGCGACCAGCAGCCCCTTAGGGTGCCACCCTGGAACGAGAGGGGGGGCGATGAGGGCGAGGTGGGGGCGGGGCTTAGCTAGCGGGGGCGGGGCCTACCTGGCGGGGGGGGCCGGCTCTCCCACTCGGCGCTCTCCATCATCTGCTTGGCCATGCGCTCGGCGCTGCACTGCTCCCTCTTCTGCTGCACCAGCTGCTGCAGCTCTGCCTTGCAGGTGTTGATGCGCCGCTGGTAGCCGCCGCCGCCGCTAGCCGCCGACTGCAGCGTCGGCGCCGCCGCCACCGACGTCTTCTTCAGCTGCCCCGCCGGACCGTCCGCCGCCTGCACACAAAAAACCTTTATTGGTCGGCTGCAGGGTGACGACGACGGTTAGCATCACAACGGGGGGAGGGAGGGCTCAAAGGAGACCCAGGACATGCTGGGGGGCGTTACCGTGGGAGGGGCCTGAGTGGGCGGGGCTTACCGTGTTTGGCGCGGAGGCCGGCGGCTCCTGGGATCCAAACATGCTCTTCCACTCCTCGTTCATGGTGGAGTCCTGCTTGGTGTGTTTCCTGGCTGGAGAGAGAGAGAGGTAGAGAGAGAGGGAGGGGTCAGGGGGCCCTACTCCTAGTTTACACGCCTAGCTGAGGCTAGTTAAGGCTAGTTAAGGCTAGTTAATGCTAGTTAATGCTAGTTAATGCTAGCTTAGCCCCCTCTCCTACCTCTCTTGTCGTCGGTGTCGGGCCGGGCCTTCACCAGGTCCACCTGCCGGCCCGGCAGGCCCAGCTGGACCAGGTCCAGGACCCCCCCGGCCTGGTTCTCCCCCCCCAGCTGGTTCTGCTCCCCCATGGACGCCTTGGCCCGGCTGGACTTCAGCATGAAGTCCTTCAGCGCCAGGAGCTGGTCCTCCTCCGCCTCCGTCATGCCCTGCAGGGGCAGCAGGGGTCAGAGGTCAGCAGAGGTCACCAGAGGTCAGAGGTGTCAGAGGTCACAGAGGTCACGGGGGTCATGGAGGTAAAGGAAGAAAAACAGGAAGAGGAGGAGCCGTAGGAAGAAGAGGAGGAAGGAGTCACAGAGGTCAGAGGTCACCAGAGGTCAGGGGTCAGGGGTCAGGTACCTGCGACAGCAGCTTCTTGAGCAGCTGGGCGATGGCCGGGTCGTCCGGCGCCGGGCATTCTGGGATGGATCCGGCCCGTTTCTTCTGCCGCAGCAGCAGGTGACGGAACAAGCTAGCGATGTCTTTAGAACGCAGAGCGTAGTCGAAGATGGAGCGGCTGACGGGCTCTTTCAGAACGCTGAGCAGAACCAGCTCCCGGTCCATCTGGAGAACCAGAGAACATGTCAGAACCAGAACCAGAACCAGCTCCCGGTCCATCTGGAGAACCAGAGAACATGTCAGAACCAGAACCAGAACCAGCTCCCGGTCCATCTGGAGAACCAGAGAACATATCAGAACCAGAACCAGAACCAGCTCCCGGTCCATCTGGAGAACCAGAGAACATGTCAGAACCAGAACCAGAACCTGGTCCATCTGGGGACACGGAGGACGTCAAGCTAGCATCAGCTAGCATAAGCTAGCCCCAGCTAGCATCAGCTAGCATAAGCTAGCCCCAGCTAGCATCAGCTAGCCCCAGCTAGCATCAGCTAGCAGAAGCTATCCCCAGCTAGCATCAGCTAGCATAAGCTAGCCCCAGATAGCATACACTAGCATAAGCTAGCCCCAGCTAGCATCAGCTAGCATAAGCTAGCCCCAGATAGCATACACTAGCATAAGCTAGCCCCAGCTAGCATCAGCTAGCATAAGCTAGCCCCAGCTAGCATCAGCTAGCAGAAGCTATCCCCAGCTAGCATCAGCTAGCATAAGCTAGCCCCAGATAGCATACACTAGCATAAGCTAGCCCCAGCTAGCATCAGCTAGCCCCAGCTAGCATCAGCTAGCATACACTAGCCCCAGCTAGCATAAGCTAGCATAAGCTAGCCCCAGCTAGCATGCGCTAGCCCCAGCTAGCATAAGCTAGCATAAGCTAACCCCAGCTAGCATCAGCTAGCATAAGCTAGCCCCAGCTAGCATCAGCTAGCATAAGCATAAGCATAAGCCCCAGCTAAAATGTGTTAGTGGAAATTTGTTTTGTAACCAGATTTCTGCAGAAGAATTTGTGACTTATTGGTTTTAAAACACACTGAGACACTGAAGCCTTATCTAGTGCAAGTTTAAATTTGATAACAATACCACAAATTAGTATTTTACACATGTTTTTGTAAGAGTTTTATTATAACAATTATGTCCCATGGGCATAACTTTTGAACCGTTGACTGTAAATGACTTTTTGTCTCTCACTTGGCTTGTTTATTCCTACCTTTTGTTGATTGAACTTCTTGTATAAAAACCCTGTTGTAAAATCTCTCTGGGTCGGCACACCAACCAAGACACGCGTCGGTGTAGGTCTGCTCACCGCCGGCTACTGAATAAAACTCACTACTCACAAGCGGACTTCAGAACTGGTTTTGATAAATTCCTCAACATTCTACAATTGCACCATCTTCCTGGCGAATGCTGCAATTGTCTAGGTTTTTCTCATGACAAAAGCCGGACGTGCTCGTCCCGCCCCAACACAGGCCTCATTCGCTATGAGGGGACAGGAAGCTCCTGATTGGCCGGATTACCTGTCAATCAAAGGAGAGCGTACGCTCCATTTTAGCATCGCACTCTCCCCTCTGAAAACGTGCAGGACGGAGGAGTTACAGACGTGTAACAACATGTGCTTCTCCGACCACGGTCGAGATGAAGAGCGGCTGTTTGTGGATATTTACTGGTATAATAATGTATTTGTGGATATTTACTGGTATAATCATGAATTTGTGGATATTTACTGGTATAATCATGTATTTGTGGATATTTACTGGTATAATCATGAATTTTTGGATATTTACTGGTATAATCATGTATTTGTGGATATTTACTGGTATAATCATGTATTTGTGGATATTTACTGGTATAATCATGTATTTGTGGATATTTACTGGTATAATCATGTATTTGTGGATATTTACTGGTATAATCATGTATTTGTGGATATTTACTGGTATAATCATGTATTTGTGGATATTTACTGGTATAATCATGTATTTGTGGATATTTACTGGTATAATCATGTATTTGTGGATATTTACTGGTATAATCATGTATTTGTGGATATTTACTGGTATAATCATGTATTTGTGGATATTTACTGCTATAATAATGTGTTTGTGGATATTTACTGGTATAATCATGTATTTGTGGATATTTACTGCTATAATAATGTGTTTGTGGATATTTACTGGTATAATCATGTATTTGTGGATATTTACTGCTATAATAATGTGTTTGTGGATATTTACTGGTATAATAATGTATTTGTGGATATTTACTGGTATAATCATGTATTTGGGACTAAATACTTTACTGGATTGGATCTACTGGACCTTTTCTGAGTGTAACCAGACCATTTTTGTGGGAATATTTTTGCCTGGACTGTTCCAGAAGACTCAAAGTGTAAGTTGCGTCATTTGCGCAAATCTTTCTCTGTTTGTTTGTCGTGTGGATTTGTACCAGCTGCTATGATTATAACCTGGAATGGTTTATATTGCTGGAATCACAAGAATCTTAGCTTAGCTCCAAGTTATTATTATTATTATTATTATTATTATTATTATTATCATTATTATTATTATTATTATTATTAGCTTTCTAAGCAAGATTTGTAAGATTTGTAAATGACCTAGTTTTGTAAATTTTGGAGTAAGTGTGGACTGAATATGGGCTGGACGCCCCACGGGCGGGCCGTCGGAGCGGCAATGACCAGGGCCTAACCTGGATTTAGGGGGCGGGGCTAACCTGTATTAGGGGGCGGGGCTAACCTGGATTAGGGGCGGGGCCTCACTTGGATTAAGGGCGGGGCCTCACCTGGATGATGGGCGGGGCTAACCTGGATCTAGGGGGCGGGGCTAACCTGTATTAGGGGGCGGGGCTAACCTGGATTAGGGGCGGGGCCTCACTTGGATTAAGGGCGGGGCCTCACCTGGATGATGGGCGGGGCTAACCTGGATCTAGGGGGCGGGGCCTCACCTGTATTAGGGGGCGGGGCTAACCTGGATTAGGGGCGGGGCCTCACCTGTATTAGGGGCGGGGCCTCACCTGGATGAGGGGCGGGGCCTCACCTGGATGATGGGCTGCGTCAGGAAGGCGTTCAGGTGCGGCATCAGTTTGCAGTAAACGTCGGCCACGTTCAGGTGCTGAGCCACCACGGTGATGAAGCCGACGGCGCCGTAGCGGATCCACAGGTTGGGGTGGCAGAGGAACGGAGCTGGAGGGGAGAGGAGAGGCTGAGACGGTGGACCGGGACGGACCGGGACGGACCGGGACGGACGACACCAGCCCGGATCAAACATTTGGATAAGAGCCTAAAAGTGCTGAACTGGACTCTGGTTTAACCGGACCGGTCAACGCGGTTCAAACACTGACTCGTGGTTCAGAGTCCTCCGTTCCGACACGAGTCGGAGCAGAGACTCGCGAGGCGGCGTCAATAAAAAGCGGCCCAGGCCGTTAAAACGGGCCGACCCTCAGCAGGGATCAGGATCACACCTTCGCCCGGTTAAACACCAGACCAACGTCGGCGTTACCGCGTCGGACCGTCTTACCGATGTCGCTGACGAACTCGTAGATGTGTGGGTTCTTACCGATGTTGATGAACTCGTAGATGTGCGGGTTCTTACCGATGTTGACGAACTCGTAGATGTGTGGATTCTTACCGATGTCACTGATGAACTCGTAGATGTGTGGGTTCTTACCGATGTTGACGAACTCGTAGATGTGTGGGTTCTTACCGATGTCACTGATGAACTCGTAGATGTGTGGGTTCTTACCGATGTTGACGAACTCGTAGATGTGTGGGTTCTTACCGATGTCACTGATGAACTCGTAGATGTGTGGATTCTTACCGATGTCACTGATGAACTCGTAGATGTGTGGGTTCTTACCGATGTTGATGAACTCGTAGATGTGTGGGTTCTTACCGATGTTGACGAACTCGTAGATGTGTGGGTTCTTACCGATGTTGATGAACTCGTAGATGTGTGGTTTCTTACCGATGTCACTGATGAACTCGTAGATGTGTGGGTTCTTACCGATGTTGATGAACTCGTAGATGTGTGGGTTCTTACCGATGTCACTGATGAACTCGTAGATGTGTGGGTTCTTACCGATGTTGATGAACTCGTAGATGTGTGGGTTCTTACCGATGTTGACGAACTCGTAGATGTGCGGGTTCTTACCGATGTTGATGAACTCGTAGATGTGTGGGTTCTTACCGATGTCACTGATGAACTCGTAGATGTGTGGGTTCTTACCGATGTTGATGAACTCGTAGATGTGTGGGTTCTTACCGATGTCACTGATGAACTCGTAGATGTGTGGGTTCTTACCGATGTCACTGATGAACTCGTAGATGTGTGGGTTCTTACCGATGTCACTGATGAACTCGTAGATGTGTGGGTTCTTACCGATGTCACTGATGAACTCGTAGATGTGTGGGTTCTTACCGATGTTGACGAACTCGTAGATGTGCGGGTTCTTACCGATGTTGATGAACTCGTAGATGTGTGGGTTCTTACCGATGTCACTGACGAACTCGTAGATGTGTGGGTTCTTACCGATGTTGATGAACTCGTAGATGTGTGGGTTCTTACCGATGTTGATGAACTCGTAGATGTGTGGGTTCTTACCGATGTTGATGAACTCGTAGATGTGTGGGTTCTTACCGATGTCACTGATGAACTCGTAGATGTGTGGGTTCTTACCGATGTCACTGATGAACTCGTAGATGTGTGGGTTCTTACCGATGTTGATGAACTCGTAGATGTGTGGGTTCTTACCGATGTTGATGAACTCGTAGATGTGTGGGTTCTTACCGATGTTGATGAACTCGTAGATGTGTGGGTTCTTACCGATGTTGATGAACTCGTAGATGTGCGGGTTCTTACCGATGTTGATGAACTCGTAGATGTGTGGGTTCTTACCGATGTTGATGAACTCGTAGATGTGTGGGTTCTTACCGATGTTGATGAACTCGTAGATGTGTGGGTTCTTACCGATGTTGATGAACTCGTAGATGTGCGGGTTCTTACCGATGTTGATGAACTCGTAGATGTGTGGGTTCTTACCGATGTCACTGACGAACTCGTAGATGTGTGGGTTCTTACCGATGTTGATGAACTCGTAGATGTGTGGGTTCTTACCGATGTTGATGAACTCGTAGATGTGTGGGTTCTTACCGATGTTGATGAACTCGTAGATGTGTGGGTTCTTACCGATGTTGATGAACTCGTAGATGTGTGGGTTCTTACCGATGTTGATGAACTCGTAGATGTGTGGGTTCTTACCGATGTCACTGACGAACTCGTAGATGTGTGGGTTCTTACCGATGTTGATGAACTCGTAGATGTGTGGGTTCTTACCGATGTTGATGAACTCGTAGATGTGCGGGTTCTTACCGATGTTGATGAACTCGTAGATGTGCGGGTTCTTACCGATGTTGATGAACTCGTAGATGTGCGGGTTCTTACCGATGTTGATGAACTCGTAGATGTGTGGGTTCTTACCGATGTCACTGATGAACTCGTAGATGTGTGGGTTCTTACCGATGTCACTGATGAACTCGTAGATGTGCGGTTTCTTACCGATGTCACTGATGAACTCGTAGATGTGCGGTTTCTTACCGATGTCACTGATGAACTCGTAGATGTGCGGTTTCTTACCGATGTCACTGACGAACTCGTAGATGTGCGGTTTCTGCAGCAGCCCCAGCTGGCACATGCAGGTCAGAGCGTTCAGGGCCTTGTAGATGACGAACTCCTCCGTGTCGCTGAGTCCCTGCTGCAGCAGCGGCTTCAGGATGGACGAGCTCTGCCAGCCCACGTAGGCCGCCACGCCTGCAACCACATCAACCTTTTCATACTAAATAAAAAATGCAACGCAAAGCTCTTTACATCAAACTTAATAATGGAGGCTCCTCATGAGGAAACACTGGAGCTAAAAGCTACAAGATAGCAGGAGAAGAGGCTATGAAGTTAAAATACACACTAAAATAGTTTAAAAGTGTAACATAAAATCCTAAAAGTAGGTCTAGAAAGCAAGACCTGCTAAAACAAACATAAGAACAACTTAAAACTTAAGAGCTTAAAACTTGGGTTAAAACAACAAGAACAGCTAGTTTAAACAAGGAGATAGGAAAAAGACTAAAAGGAATCAGCTAAAAGCCAAATTAAAAAAAGTGAGTCTCTTGACAACATTTTGGAAGAATATTTTCGATGCCTTCATATCCATTTGTCATATCCTGTAATTATTGAACCCAGTCCTATAACTTCTATATTTGGAGTTTCCACGGATGATGCACCAGTTTCCTCCTCGAGCCAGTTTTATTGCATTTTCTTCTCTCGTAGCCCGGAGACTTTTATCCTCCGCAATTGGAAATCTGACAAACTCCAACATTACGGAATGGGTCAAAAGTGTGATATCTTTTATACCTTTAGAAAAGCTCTCTAGAATGTTTAAAGGCCTGGTCCCCTTTCTTAGAATTCGTCCTTACGCCGTTTTTCCATCATGTAGCTTAGCATTTATTTTTGTCATGTTTACAGTTTTACTTGGATGTGTGGAAACTCTCAATTGTAACTAACTGATGTTTAGACTAATGTGTAACCCTTAATCGTCCATGTGTTATTCATCTATTTATTTATTTTATTATCATTATTGTTGTTATTATTATTTGATTTATGCATTTATTTTATCCAACCATCCATCCATTATCTATACCCGCTTTATCCTTTGCAGGGTCACGGGGGTCTGCTGGAGCCTATCCCAGCTCATTTCAGGTGAGAGACATACTGTTTTATTGCTATTATCTTCTTTGTATGTGGGAACCGTGGAGGGTGGGATATATGCAGGGTTGTTTGTCTATGTCTGTCAATAATGAAAAATCTTATAAAGTTATTTAAAAAAAAAAAAAAAAAAGGACGGCCGGGGTTCCCCGGTTTCTCACCCACGATGCTGTCGAAGAAGGCTCCCCGCAGGTGCCAGTCGTTCTTGTCGTTGAGGAAGGTGATCATGTGCGACAGCAGCACGTCGTTGGCTTTCTGCCGACCGAAGAACACGCAGAGACGCGTGATGCCGTTCTCCATCAGCGACTGTTTCACGATGTTCTCCGAGTCGCTGAGCAGCGTCACCACCTTCTGCTGCACCATCTCGTGCAGCGCCTGCAGCTCTAAAACCATTACAGTTATTGATTAGTTATTAAAACTGTTACTGAGCAGCGTCACCACCTTCTGCTGCACCATCTCGTGCAGCGCCTGCAGCTCTGGAACCATTAATGTTATTGATTAGTTATTAAAACAGTTACTGAGCAGCGTCACCACCTTCTGCTGCACCATCTCGTGCAGCGCCTGCAGCTCTAAAACCATTACAGTTATTGGTCCTAGTTCTTTACCTGAGTCGTAGTTCTTTACCTGAGTCGTAGTTCTTTACCTGAGTCGTAGTTCTCGTAGTTCTTTACCTGAGTCGTAGTTCTTTACCTGAGTCGTAGTTCTCGTAGTTATTTACCTGAGTCGTAGTTCTTTACCTGAGTCGTAGTTCTCGTAGTTCTTTACCTGAGTCGTAGTTCTTTACCTGAGTCGTAGTTCTCGTAGTTCTTTACCTGAGTCGTAGTTCTCGTAGTTCTTTACCTGAGTCGTAGTTCTTTACCTGAGTCGTAGTTCTCGTAGTTCTTTACCTGAGTCGTAGTTCTTTACCTGAGTCGTAGTTCTTTACCTGAGTCGTAGTTCTCGTAGTTCTTTACCTGAGTCGTAGTTCTTTACCTGAGTCGTAGTTCTTTACCTGAGTCGTAGTTCTCGTAGTTCTTTACCTGAGTCGTAGTTCTCGTAGTTCTTTACCTGAGTCGTAGTTCTCGTTGGGGTGGTTTGTCTCCTCGTTGTCTTCTCCGCTCACGTCGTGCTCCGTGTTCACGTTGTTTTCCTGCACCAGCTCCAGGAATCGCAGCGCGCTCTCCGCCAGGTGGGCGATGTTTTCTGCCCCAGCGAGAAGAGAAGACAGACCGGTTCCTACACCTCTCAACGGACACACTCAGGATCTTTCCAGCAGCTCCACTGACCAGGTTCCTACACCTCTCAACGGTCACACTCAGGATCTTTCAACCCTCTTCGCGTCCACTGACCTGCGTAGGCCAGCCTGACGATGGTGGCGTCGTCCTGGGCCAGGTGAGCGATGCCCGGCAGGATGTACTCGGGGTAGATGTTGATGTCGTTCCTCGGCACCTCCTTCACCAGCGCCAGCACCTTGGTGAGCGTCCGCACGGCCTGGGCTCGGACCCGCGGCGCCGGGTCGCTGCAGAAGTGCAGCAGGTAGGGCGTGATGCGGTCCAGCAGCACGTCCACCGCCAGACGCGGAGCCAGGTGAAGGACGAGCTCCAACGCCGCCAGCTTGGAGTCGCAGGAGTGCAGCGTCTGCAGGCAGGACGTGATGACGGACACCAGCACCGTCAGGCCCTGCTCCTCCCGGGAGGAGGGGACGCCGTCGTCCTGGGGGGAGGACGGGGAGGACGGGGACGACGGGGACGACGGGGAGCCTGGGGGGGCAGGGGCAGGAGACACAGAAAAAGAGACAAATTAAAATCTAGAAAACAGAGGACTGCTGAGCTGCAGGGACACGGTGGAGGGGTGGTAGTCTAGTGGCAACAGAGGGGTCTGGAGGTCTGGAGGTCCCAGGTTCAAGCCCCAGAATGGCAACCAACATGAACAACCTTGGGTCCCTGAGCAAGGCCTTAACCCTAACACTGTTTTTGTCTCAGATGTAAGTCGTTTTGGATAAAAGTTTCTGCTAAATGACAGTAGTAGTAGTATTAGTAGTAGTAGTAGTAGTAATAGTAGTAGTAGTAGTAGTAATAGTAGTAGTAGTAGTAGGTTTTGGAGAGACGACTCTACTCTCGTCTCCACCGGTAACTTGTTCCTCCGAGGAACCAGGTGCAGAACCGTCTAGTTACTTCCCTGGAGGAGGACGAGTCCAGTCTGTTCTCCTTACTAGACCTGATACTAGACCTGATACTAGACCATTACTAAACCATTACTAGACCATTACTAGACCATTACTAGACCATTACTAAACCATTACTAGACCATTACTAAACCATTACTAGACCATTACTAAACCATTACTAAACCATTACTAGACCATTACTAAACCATTACTAGACCATTACTAGACCATTACTAGACCATTACTAAACCATTACTAAACCATTACTAAACCATTACTAGACCATTACTAAACCATTACTAAACCATTACTAGACCATTACTAAACCATTACTAGACCATTACTAAACCATTACTAGACCTGATACTAGACCATTACTAGACCATTACTAAACCATTACTAGACCATTACTAGACCTGATACTAGACCATTACTAGACCATTACTAAACCATTACTAGACCATTACTAGACCATTACTAGACCATTACTAGACCATTACTAGACCATTACTAAACCATTACTAGACCATTACTAGACCATTACTAAACCATTACTAGACCATTACTAAACCATTACTAGACCATTACTAGACCATTACTAGACCATTACTAGACCATTACTAGACCATTACTAGACCATTACTAGACCATTACTAGACCATTACTAAACCATTACTAAACCATTACTAAACCATTACTAGACCATTACTAGACCATTACTAAACCATTACTAAACCATTACTAAACCACTACTAGACCATTACTAAACCATTACTAAACCATTACTAAACCATTACTAAACCATTACTAAACCATTACTAGACCATTACTAAACCATTACTAAACCATTACTAAACCACTACTAGACCATTACTAAACCATTACTAGACCATTACTAGACCATTACTAGACCATTACTAAACCATTACTAAACCATTACTAGACCATTACTAAACCATTACTAAACCATTACTAAACCATTACTAAACCATTACTAGACCATTACTAGACCATTACTAGACCATTACTAAACCATTACTAAACCATTACTAAACCATTACTAAACCATTACTAAACCATTACTAGACCATTACTAAACCATTACTAGACCATTACTAAACCATTACTAGACCATTACTAAACCATTACTAGACCATTACTAAACCATTACTAGACCATTACTAAACCATTACTAAACCATTACTAGACCATTACTAAACCATTACTAGACCATTACTAAACCATTACTAAACCATTACTAGACCATTACTAAACCATTACTAAACCATTACTAAACCATTACTAAACCATTACTAAACCATTACTAGACCATTACTAAACCATTACTAAACCATTACTAGACCATTACTAAACCATTACTAAACCATTACTAGACCATTACTAGACCATTACTAAACCATTACTAAACCATTACTAGACCATTACTAGACCATTACTAAACCATTACTAGACCATTACTAGACCATTACTAAACCATTACTAAACCATTACTAGACCATTACTAAACCATTACTAAACCATTACTAGACCATTACTAGACCATTACTAAACCATTACTAGACCATTACTAAACCATTACTAGACCATTACTAGACCATTACTAAACCATTACTAGACCATTACTAAACCATTACTAAACCATTACTAGACCATTACTAGACCATTACTAGACCATTACTAAACCATTACTAAACCATTACTAGACCATTACTAAACCATTACTAAACCATTACTAGACCATTACTAGACCATTACTAAACCATTACTAGACCATTACTAGACCATTACTAGACCATTACTAAACCATTACTAGACCATTACTAAACCATTACTAGACCATTACTAGACCATTACTAAACCATTACTAGACCATTACTAAACCATTACTAAACCATTACTAGACCATTACTAGACCATTACTAGACCATTACTAAACCATTACTAAACCATTACTAGACCATTACTAAACCATTACTAAACCATTACTAGACCATTACTAGACCATTACTAAACCATTACTAGACCATTACTAAACCATTACTAAACCATTACTAGACCATTACTAGACCATTACTAGACCATTACTAGACCATTACTAGACCATTACTAGACCATTACTAA
The DNA here is from genome assembly GCF_033807715.1 of Cololabis saira. NCBI lineage: Eukaryota > Metazoa > Chordata > Actinopteri > Beloniformes > Belonidae > Cololabis > Cololabis saira. Next base: position 52,919,247 of record NC_084589.1, read on the forward strand.
ACCATTACTAGACCATTACTAGACCATTACTAGACCATTACTAGACCATTACTAAACCATTACTAGACCATTACTAAACCATTACTAAACCATTACTAGATTACTAAACCATTACTAAACCATTACTAGACCATTACTAGACCATTACTAGACCATTACTAGACCATTACTAGACCATTACTAGACCACTAACTAGACCATTACTAAACCATTACTAGACCATTACTAGACCATTACTAGACCATTACTAAACCATTACTAGACCATTACTAGACCATTACTAGACCATTACTAAACCATTACTAGACCATTACTAAACCATTACTAGACCATTACTAGACCATTACTAAACCATTACTAGACCATTACTAGACCATTACTAAACCATTACTAGACCACTAACTAGACCATTACTAAACCATTACTAAACCATTACTAGACCATTACTAGACCATTACTAAACCATTACTAGACCATTACTAAACCATTACTAGACCACTAACTAGACCATTACTAAACCATTACTAAACCATTACTAGACCATTACTAAACCATTACTAGACCATTACTAGACCATTACTAGACCATTACTAGACCATTACTAAACCATTACTAGACCATTACTAGACCATTACTAGACCATTACTAAACCATTACTAGACCATTACTAAACCATTACTAAACCATTACTAGACCATTACTAGACCATTACTAAACCATTACTAAACCATTACTAAACCATTACTAGACCATTACTAGACCATTACTAGACCATTACTAAACCATTACTAAACCATTACTAAACCATTACTAGACCATTACTAGATTACTAAACCATTACTAAACCATTACTAAACCATTACTAGACCATTACTAAACCATTACTAGACCATTACTAAACCATTACTAAACCATTACTAAACCATTACTAAACCATTACTAAACCATTACTAAACCATTACTAAACCATTACTAGATTACTAAACCATTACTAAACCATTACTAAACCATTACTAAACCATTACTAGATTACTAAACCATTACTAAACCATTACTAAACCATTACTAAACCATTACTAAACCATTACTAAACCATTACTAGATTACTAAACCATTACTAAACCATTACTAAACCATTACTAAACCATTACTAAACCATTACTAAACCATTACTAAACCATTACTAAACCATTACTAGATTACTAAACCATTACTAAACCATTACTAGACCATTACTAGACCATTACTAAACCATTACTAGACCATTACTAAACCATTACTAGACCATTACTAGACCATTACTAGACCATTACTAAACCATTACTAGACCATTACTAAACCATTACTAAACCATTACTAGACCATTACTAAACCATTACTAGACCTGATACTAGACCATTACTAAACCATTACTAGACCATCCTTGTCCAGATCTTTCCGGACCACCAGAACCCCCCTCACCTCTCAGGTTCTGCAGGATGTTGTCCAGGTCCTTCCGGACCACCAGGACCACCAGAACCCTCCCTCACCTCTCAGGTTCTGCAGGATGTTGTCCAGGTCATTCCGGACCACCAGAACCCCCCCTCACCTCTCAGGTTCTGCAGGATGTTGTCCAGGTCCTTCCGGACCACCAGAACCACCAGAACCCCCCCTCACCTCTCAGGTTCTGCAGGATGTTGTCCAGGTCCTTCCGGACCACCAGAACCACCAGAACCCCCCCTCACCTCTCAGGTTCTGCAGGATGTTGTCCAGGTCCTTCCGGACCACCAGAACCACCAGAACCCTCTCTCACCTCTCAGGTTCTGCAGGATGTTGTCCAGATCCTTCCGGACCACCAGAACCCTCTCGTCGGCCGACTGGAACGTCTCCTTGGCGAACTGGGCCATGTACGGCTGCAGGAAGGTGTAGAAGATGTCGGGGAAGGCCCGGCCGCGCTGCTGCTTCAGGTGCTGCTCCGCCGTCAGACGGAGGGCGGGGTCGCGCTGGATCATCTGGGTCACCTGAAAAACACACATATATAAATATAAATATACACACACATATATACACATTAATACACACACACGCTGGATCATCTGGGTCACCTGGAGTACACACAAATACACACATATATATAAATATACACACATACACATTAATACACACACACCGCTGGATCATCTGGGTCACCTAACACACACATACACGTTAATACACACA